>NW_018364306.1:219197-220285 GCF_002078875.1 Numida meleagris | reverse complement strand
TGGGGGAGGGGGGCCTGGGGGTGAGCTCCGAGCGCCGCGGTTGGATCGGGAGGGGGAGTAGGGCGGGGCGAGGGCTGCGGGACCGGCCCGTAGCGTGGCGAGCGCGTGCCTGGATGTGTCCGCACGCGCAACGCTCCCGCGCGTGTCTGCAAAGGGGCGCGGGGACGTGCACACGCGCGTGCACGGCGCCGGAGCCCCCGGCCTAGAGATGGGGCCCCGCACCCCGCTCCGCCGGGGGGACGTCACCCAGCGCGGCCTCCTGCCGAGGGGAGAAGGGGGGGGGGCGAGGGGCCCCAAGGGCCGGGGGGCTGTGGGGACGGCCAACAACCCCCTCCCTCTGCGTTATCCGCGCCGCGTCCTCGCTGCGGCTGCGCGACGGTCGGGCGCTCGTGGGGCCGGCGTGAGCCGTGAGCCGCGGGGGGGGGGATGAGCCTTCCGCTTCGCTCAGCCGTCGTGGGACGGGCGGTCGCGGCCGGAGCGTCCCGGGGCCCCCGCACCGCCCTGCGGGGTCACGGCTGCGGGAACCGCGGACCGGGGCGCGGCTCCTGTGAGCCTGCGTGCAAGAGCTGCTGAGTGTGCAAACCCCATCGCTGTGTGTGCAAACCCCGCTGTGTGTGTAACCCGCCCCGGGCTCTGTGTCCCCGTGAGCCCCGCGGGGGTTGGGGCAGGGGATCCGGTCCCGTACCAGCACCGGGTGCGCGCGGAGAGCCCCGGACCCCCCCCCCACCCCGGGGCCGGTTCCCTTCCCGGCGCTGCAGGATCGCAGCCGCAGCCCCCGCGCCCCCCCGCGGCCCCCCCCGCACGCTCCTACCTGTCAAATTAAACGCGATTCCCCGCGGGGGAACGCTCAAAGGCACTTTCAGGGCTAAATCTCATTTTTCCCCCCCTCCCCCTCTGCCGCAGCGCGGGGGGAGGGGAGGGACAATGCAATTAAGAACGGAGAGATGACGGCGGGAGCGGCCCCGCGCGGAAGTTCGCGGCGCTGTAATTAGATCGTGCGGGTTCGGGTGGCTGCGGGGGGGGCACCGCCGGGCGGTGACAGACGGCCCCGGGGAGCGCTGCGGGGGCGGCAGCTGCGTGTCACCCCC
>NW_018364306.1:215901-218036 GCF_002078875.1 Numida meleagris | reverse complement strand
GCCCCCACGTCGATCTCCTCCTCGGACAGCTCCGCGGGGCCGGGGGGGGCGGGGGGAGGCTCCCGCAGCCGCAGCGCCTGCAGCGAGGCCACGTCGGCGCGCATCTCGTCCAGGTCGCGCTTGAGCTTGGCGCGGCGGTTCTGGAACCAGGTGATGACCTGCGCGGAGCTGAGCGCCAGGCGCTGCGCCAGCTGGTCGCGGTCGGCGGGGGACAGGTACTTCTGGCGCACGAAGCGGCGCTCCAGCTCGAAGAGCTGCTGGTTGCTGAACGCCGTGCGCGACTTGCGCCGCTTCTTGGACGCCGGGCGCTGCGCGAGGGCGCTCAGCGGGTCCCGACCTGCGGGGGGAGGGGGACACGGCGTCAGCGCGGCCGAAACAGGCACCGGCACCGGCGCCGAAACCGGCACCGGGATCGGCCCGCGGAGCCCCGCCGGGCGGCGCCGAACGGAGCGGAACGGTGCCGGCCTCGATTCGGCCGTACGAAGCAAACCGGGCCGGGCCGGGCCGAGAATTAAACTGCCGAGCCGAGCCGAGCCCGGCTGGAACGTGCCGAGCATTACATGAATGAACCCAGCCGAGCGTGATTGTGCCGAGCCGAGCCGAGCCGAGCCGGAACATGCCGAGCATGACACCACTGAGCCCAGCCGAGTGTTATTTTGCCGAGCCGGGCCGGGCTGCGCCGAGCATTACATTGCCGAGCCGAGCATTATATTGCTGAGCTCAGCTGAGCCGGGCCGGGCCGGGCTGCGCCGAGCATTATATTGCCGAGCCGAGCATTATATTGCTGAGCTCAGCTGAGCCGGGCCGGGCCGGGCCTTATTCTGCTGAAACGAGCCGGCCTGACCCGAGCATTATTACTGCTGAGCCGAACTGTGCCGTGCGGAGCCTTTTTCTGTTGACTCGAGCCGGGCCAGGCCAAGCTGTACAGAGCATTGAATTACTGAGCCGAGCCAGACCGTGCTGAGCCTCGTATTACTGAGCCGAGCCGGGCCGGGCCCTTCCGAGCCTTGTATTGCCGAGCCGAGCATTATATTGCTGATCCGGGCCGTGCCGTGCCGAGCCACAGTGTCGTTCAGCGGAGCATTGCCGAGCCGAGCCGTGCTCGGTCCCGGTCCCGGCCGCGGCCCTGCCCGTAGCACCGCACGGAGCTCAGTTCCGCCGCTCATCGGCCCCGGCCGCCGCTCCCGCACAGCCCCGGCGCTGCCCGCGGGCTCCGCTCCGGTTCCTCCCGCGGGGCCGCCCCGCTGCGGGCCGGGCTCAGCGCGGTGCCGGTGTCCGGGCTGCCCGTGGGCTCCGCTCCCGCGGCGGTTCGGAGCTCCGCGCCATCCGCTGTCCGCGCCCCGAGCGCTCCGGGTGCCGCCGTTCCGTGCCGTGCCGTCACCGCTCCCGGCCGCGGCGGAGCTCCGAGCCCCGACCCGGCTCAGAGCTTCTCTGCACCGTGCGGAGCCCGACGCGGCCGCTCCGCTCCGCGCTCGGGAACGTCTCCCACCGGCCCGGTCCGCCCGCGGCTCCGAACGGCCCCGGAGCCCTTCTGCTGCCCGCGGGACGGGCCCGCCGAGCCCCGCAGCGCGGAGCCGAGGCCGTCCGGAACGGCTCCGTCCGTGCGTCGGCCCGCGCAGGATTCGTTCGTTGCTTAAAGGAGCCCGAGGCGGCCCCGGTTCTGTCCGTGTGTCCGTCCGGGTCGGGTTTTTTCGCGGCGCCCGCGGCCGCCGTCCACGTAACGATCCTTTCATTTTCGCTAATTGCCGCGGTCCCGCTCCGCCGTCCGTGTGCGGGTTTTCGCCGCTAATTACGAGAGCTCCGATTTGTCCTTCCGCGTCCGCGAGTGCCTTCGGTAACGGGATTTTTCGTTAATCGCGAACCCGGCGATCGCTCCGGGCTCCGTCCGTGTGTCCGCGCGGGTGCGGGAGTTCCGCGTTCGTTCGGGAGCCCCGAGCGGTCCGTCCGTCCGCGGCGCTCCTCGCGGGGGTCTCCGTTCGTCGCCCGTCCGTCGTTCCGTCCGCGCAGCGATTTTCCGTTAAGCGCAGATCGGCGCCGCGTCCCGTGCCCGCTCGGTACCGGCGGCGGTCGGGCGGCGCCGCGGGGCTCGGGTCCGTCCGGAGCGTTCGCAGGGGCCGCGGCCGGGCCGGGCCGGG
>NW_018364306.1:210993-212806 GCF_002078875.1 Numida meleagris | reverse complement strand
CGGGGGGCAGCGCGGCCCCTAACTCGGTTACGCGGGGCACCGCGCCGCCCCCGATCCATTATTCAGCGGCTCCATCTCCGCGGCGCGGGGCCGTGACGCTGATTCAATTAGGGCCGCCCCCCCCCCCCGCGGCTCCGAGCGCGCGGCGCTTCGCACATGGAAATTGCTTGCAAATGAATTTCCCTTTAATAAGGGGAACGGCGCGGTGCGAAATTAAACTGTCAGCGGCGGGGGCGCGCGGGGCAGTGCCGGGGGAGCGCCGGGGCCGTGCGCGGTGCCGGGGGGGGAGGGAGACCCGACAATTACCCGCAATAAACGCGGTGCGGCCGCGGGTTCCCCCCCCCCGGAGCGGTGCGCTGATGCGCGCGGGGGGTCCGCGGGGATCCCCGTCCGGGTGTCGGCTAATGATGTATTCATTAACGCGCTGACCTCGCCGCGCGCCGCACGGCCCCGCGGTTTAATTAAGCGGAGAGGGCGTGGGGAGGGGGGGGGGGGCGAGCGGGAGCGGGCGAGGGGCGATGGAGCCGAACGTGGGATCCGAGCGCGGGATGGGAGCGTGGGGTCTGAGCCGGGGGGCTCCCGCACGGGGCTCGGCCGCAGGTGCACGGCGCGGGCAGCGCTCGCACCGCTCCGCCGCCCTCGTGCATCGCCCGGAGCTCCGCGCGTGGGGCGGCCGTGCCCGGAGGAGCGCGGGCGTGGGACGGGGCGCGCCAAGAGAACGGCCCGTGGGGCCGCCCCACGCGCGTGCCCGCACGCACGGAGCTGGACGTGCCGGCTCCGTGTGGGACCCCCCGCCCGGTGCCGTGGGGTCAGGGGGAGCCGCCGGCCCCCGGCCACAGCTGCCGCCCTCCCTCTGAGCCCCCCCCCCCCGCCGCTGGGGCCTCCATATGGGCCCGGGCCAAACTCCCGCCAAATGGGCCGGGGGGGGGGGGTTGCATTTCAAAGCCTCCGGCTGTGAGCAAACGCCGCGCTCCCCCCGCGCTGCCCCCGCGCCCCGCTGGCCCCGGGTCAGCGCGCGGCTACCGGGGATAGCCCCGTCCCCTTTCCCAGGGGCTGTGGGGCAGCGCCGTCCCAAGAGGGGCGGGATGGGAGGGTGGGGGGGGCGGCACCGGGGATGGACTCGTGCGAGACCCCTTCGTGAGGCTGGGACTCCTTCCTGGGGGCTTCGGGGGTGGGGGGAGCGTGCGGAGCAGCCCGGGCCCCCACGCACGGGGCGCAGCCCCCCGGGCACGGGATCCTCGTCCCGCTGTGGGGCCGGGTAGAGCCGCGCGTGGGGCTGCGTGCCATCAGCAGCCCCGCGGTGGGACGGGGCGGGGGGGGGCGAGGCAGCGGGGCTCCTTGGGGCTCCCGGCCCCGGCCCGGGGCGTCCCCGCGTCCCCGCGCTGCAGCAGGCACCAGCGGGGAGCCGGGGTCCCCCCGAGGGCTGCGGGGTTGGGGGCTGCGACCCGCGGCCATGCGGATCCAATTAGGGCCGCGCGGGGTGACGCGATGAGGAAACGCTCCGTCTGAGGCGCTGACAGCCCCGCGCCGCCCGAGATAAGGGAGTGCGGGGCGAGGGCGGAGGGCGCTCCGGAGCGGGGCGGGGGGGGTCCCGGGTGGGGGGGTCCCGGGCCGCACATGCGGCGGGGGCGTGCGGCCGCTGGGGGCTCCGGGCTCCTCTCCGGGGCCAGAGAGCGGGCGTCGCGTCGATGCTCAGCGCGGTGCGGGGCTCCCTCCTCCCCGCGGGACGCGGTGTGCGGGTCCGGCCCCGCAGGCCGCGGGGTCACCTCGGGGCTCCGCACACGGGCGCGGACGGGGTCTCCTCCGGTGGCCG
>NW_018364306.1:208536-209842 GCF_002078875.1 Numida meleagris | reverse complement strand
GGGGCGGTGAGAGGGCGGCCCGCCCGGTGGGGGCGGCGGGGAGACACGTCCCGGGGAGGGGACCCGTCCTGCGGGGTGCGGGGGTTGGGACGCGTTGGCGGCGCGTGGCGTGCAGCGTGGCGGCGGGGGGGGTCGCTGGGGGGCCGCCACGCCGCGGGTCAGTGATATCATTAACCCCGACGAGGCAGCCGGGCCGCGCCGCCGCGAGGTTAATTAAAAAGAAAAGTTCAGGGGAACGAGGCAGCGGTGTCTGGGGGGGGTGGGGGGCGGCCATCGATTGCCCCCCAGCACGGCTGTCACTCAGCTCTGCGGTGGAGGCGGGGACGCGGGACAACGGGGGCGAGAGGGGGGGGTCTGCGGGGTGTCCCCATCCCACAGCGCTGCTGCTCCGCGGGGCGCCCGGGGCCGTGTGCGCCGGGCCGGGGACGCTCAGCCGGGGGGGGTCGGGCTGGGGGCTGCAATGCTCCCTGCAGGGCAGGATCCGTGCCCCGTCCCCGTCCCCACCTCCGTCGCCCTGGGACCACCCGGGGCCGGTGGGGATGTTCTGGACTCAGCTGTGAGTGGAGCCCCCACCCCGCTCGGCCCCACACCCCCAGCCCCGCACGCTGCGCTGTGCGTGTCCGGGTGCGAGTTCTGCACGCTCCTGTGTGCGCGCTCGGGGTACGCGTGTGCCGGGCACAGCGGGGGGGGCGGGCGGGGGGAGGCTGAGCCCGGGGTGTGCGCGCGTTTGTGCGTGTGCAGGTGGGGGGTGCGCGTGTGTGCACCATCACCTGCGTGCGTGCAATTCGCACGCGCGTGCACGTGCGCGTGCGAGATCCGGGTGCGGACGCGCGTGTCCGTGGCTGTGCGCAGCCGTGCCTGCGCGCGCGCCCGGCAGAGAAGCGCGCACCGGGGCGTGCCCGCGGGCGGCTGAGCGTGCGGGATTACGGCGCCCGGGTGCGCAGCCCTCCGCGCGTGCACGCGCGCACACGCACGCACGCACGCGAAGGTCTGCGCCCCGGCGCAGGGTGCGGGCATCTGAGGAGCGCGTTCTGTCGGTTCCGTGCGCAGAGCCGGGAGCAGACCGCAGCCCCGGGGGTCCCCGAGCCCCCCGGCCGTGTGCCCCCCCCCCCCCCCCCCCCCCAGTGGGGCTCTGCCGCCCCCTAAATCAATTCTCGGGTTATTGAAACGCCGCGTCTCCGTCTGGCGGCTAATTGCGTGTGAGCCCGAATAATGGCGCGCGGCGGCTGCGCTGCTGCTCCTCCATTGTGCACCCACTGCGCTGCGGGCATGCGTGGGGCTGCGGGCTGGGGGGCCGTGGGGTCGT
>NW_018364306.1:205328-206630 GCF_002078875.1 Numida meleagris | reverse complement strand
CCCCCCCCGCCCCCCCGCGCCGAGTGATTTATGGGCGGGGGAAGCGCGCGGCGCAGACAGATCGGGCCATAAAACCTCGGGGCAGGAAGTCTCGCCAACTTCAAAGGGCCGTGGCCACAACGGCGGGGGCCGGCGGGTCCAGCGCTGCGGCACCGGGCGCTGCGGCCGTGGGTGGCACCCGACCCCACGCGCGCCCCGCGTGTACCGCGCCCCGCGCCTGCATCGCAGCGTGCATCGCACGCATGCGTCCCGTGTGTGCACCCCCTGTGCGTGCACCCCCCGTGTGTATCCATGGGCGCACCCCACGAGATCACCCCCTGTGCACCCCATGTGCGCAATCCCCGTGCTCCCCCGGTGCACCCGCTGCGCACACGGGGCTGTGGGTGCGGAGCGCGGCAGCGCGTCCCGCGGGCCCCGGGCCCCCTCCGCCGCGATCGCGGCCATCGGAGCCCGGTGGGGCTCTCCGGGGCGGCGGCCCCGCGGCGTCCCGGCGCGCATCCCCCCTCCCCCCCCCCGCGCCCGGCGGCACGCAGGAAGGCAGGGCGGGGCGGCCGCGCAAACAAAGAGCCGGAGGAAACGCCGCCGGCCAAGATAAACCGGGGAAGGTGAGGGGGTGCCCTCCCGCCCCGCCGCCCCTCCCGGAGCTCCCGCGCGGGGCTGGGGGAAAGGGGCCCGGAGGAGCCCCCCACCCCACCCCCCAGCCCGCCAGTCCCGGGTTCGTCCCCGCGGAGGGGCTGGGGGCCGCCGCCCGGGGCCGGCTCTATCGGGGGGCGCAGGCGGGGCCGCAGGCAGCGGTGCGGGGTCGGGGATCCCAGCCCCGGTCGGGGGGGGCGGGAGGGTCGGGGTCCCACCCCTCCGCGCTGACGCCGCGTGCCGGGAGAGCTCGGCGCCGCGTTCCCACGCTCCGCGGCCGAGTCCCACGGGGCCGCGCGGCCCCTCCGTCCGCAGGAAGGTGCCCCCCCGCCCCGCGTTCCCACGGCGTCCCGGTGCCAGCCCCGTGCCCGCATCCCGGGGAAGCGGGCGGGAAGCTCCGCGGGGCCTTGCGGGACCCCCGGGCCGGGCGCAGCGCGGGGGCTCGCGGCACAGCGTGCGGACCCGGCGGAACCGCGCGGCGTCGTTTAAAGACGATCAGGCGGTGACAGGAATTAAATTGTGTTTTGATTTTCTCATTAGCCCGATCTGCGGCGCGCCTCGTTACGGGGTAATTTCCCCGCTCCGACGTGACAGCTCATTCCCCCCGTGACAGCCGGGTGCCCGCGGGGGATGTCCGCGCCCCCCACGCGTGCACGCGGGGTGGGCCGC
>NW_018364306.1:195716-197557 GCF_002078875.1 Numida meleagris | reverse complement strand
GGGGGGGGGGGGCAGCAGGATGGGGTGCCCCGGGGCCGTGGCACACGGGGAGCGGTGATGTCACCGAATCACAAAATCACAGAATATCCCGAGCTGGGAGGGACCCCCGAGGATCATCGAGTCCCAGCTGCACAGGACCACCCCAAATTACTCACCCTCCCTTTGCCCGCAGCTTTCCCGCACCCTGTACCCCGCACCCTTCAACCCACGTCCTGCACGGCGAGGTGACACCCGCAGCCACGCAGCGGGACACGCATGGGGACATCCTTGTCTGGGTGAGCCAAACCCAAAGCCTAACGAGGCCCGGCCGTGCTAACGAAGCAGCGACCCCCGTGTGCTGTGGGGCTGGCTGTGCCTTGTTGGCAGCCCAGGGCAGGGCCCTGCCCCAAAGCTTCTTCAGTGCCCTGGGCCAGGGTGGGGGCTGTTGGGTCCCACTCTGCTTTTGTGCGGGGCACGCAGTGTTGGTGCTGCCGGGCTCCGGCTGTGCTGTTTGGGGCTGGTTGCTGTCCCTGGGTTCCCCTGCTCGCTGCAGCCTTCCCGGGGGGGCTGCTGGGCTCCCTCGGCTTTTCCAAGCCAGCCCGGCTCCACCGTGCCTTTGTAGGGATGCTGGGGGGGGGGGAGGGGGATCTGCGGGCGCTGCAGCCCCTCCTGCTCGCAGTGCTGGGGGTGGGCAGGATGGGGCCGTGCCCTCAGCCCAGCCCTGGCGCTGCTGGGGGTGAGGAGCAACGCGAGGGGCTGCTTAAAAAAAAAAAAGGAAAAAAAAGAAAAAAAAAAAAACCTTGAGATTTCTAAATAATTTCTGCGTGCGTGTGTGTGTGTGCCCCCGTCCCGTTGCAGGGTGAGGGCTGCAGTGAGGATCAGCCCGAACCTGTGAGCGGCTCTGGCAGTGATGGGCCGTGGAGGTGAGTGCTGGGGGAGGGGGGGTTACACACTGGGGGCTCTGAGACAGCGAGGATTCAGCAGAGCCATCAAAAAGCTTTCCCAGCCCTCGGCGCTGCCTCACCCGAGGGCCCGCAGGGCTCTTCAGGTGACAGATTTAGCAGAGCCCTAGAACTTCAGCCTTCCTGCTCCAGCAAAGCCTCGGGTGCCCGCTCTGCTCAGCCCCACGCTGACCTGACCGGGCAGGATGCGGCGTTCTGTGCGGGGTAATCCCCGCTCCCACGGGGACGTCGCTCCCCTCCTCCCCGGCTCAGGTTGGACCCGTGCCCCCGGGCTGTGGGGCCGTGTGCCGGGGGTCGCGGGCACCCAGCGTGTGGGGCACGGCCGTGGGGTGCAGCGGCGAGGCCCGGGTCCCGCCCCGTAGCACCGGGGAAGTGCTGGCATCCCCGTGCAGAGCCGCCGGCCCCCGCCGCGCCCCGGGTTAGGGCCGGGAGGAACGGGGGGCGGGGGGGGGCTCAGGTTTCCTCTCTGCCGGGCTGGAGCCGGTGCCATTAGCCCCCTCGGAGCATGACGTGCGGGCGGGATATCAAAGCGCCGTGACCGGGGCTCGCAGCCGCCCCGACGGCATCGCCCGGCACACGCCCCATCGCGGCAGCTGCCCCTCCCCGCGGCCCGTTACCGCGGGGTCCCGTGCGGGGCCGTCCCGCATCCCCGCGCTCCGCTGCGTCCCGCAGCCCCGCACCCCCGCGGGGCGATGGGGCCGTGCCGCAGCCCCCCGCCCGCTCCCCTCGAGCAGTTGGTTTGCATTAAGCCCCGCGCTGATAAGTGGGGCCGCGGGACGTGCGGGGGAGCGCCCGGCTCCTCTTCCTGCTCCGCGCCGGGCGAGCGGCCCCAGAGCCGCTGCTGACAGACACGGGCGGCCCCGCCGCGCCCCCGCCATCCCCCGCCGCCAGCCCGACCCC
>NW_018364306.1:193560-194786 GCF_002078875.1 Numida meleagris | reverse complement strand
CCCAGCCCCTACCTCCTCTTGTCCTTGATGCTGTAGTGCAGCAGGAGCGGTGCAGGCTGCAGGGGAAGGAGGGGTGTCAGGGCACAGCAACCGCCCCAGCACCCTCCCCCTCGTTCCCTGCCCCCTCGGCATCTCCCCCCCCTCGCTCCCTGCCCCCGCGGCCCAGGGCAGCGTGCTCGGCCCTGGGGCTGCTCCATGAACTTGTCCCACCCCTCCTGGGACGCCCCTCTGACCCCCGGCACCGCCGCGCTCCGTCCGGCTCAGAGCCGCTGCCCCGCCACCAACACGCCCCGCTCAGTTACAGCGAGCAGCATCCATCATCCGCGACCCGACACCTCCCTGCTCCGCGGCCTCAGCCACAGCCCCGAGCCCCGGGAGCCCCCGCCCCTCTCCCCCCCTCGCTGCGGGGCGGGGGTCCCACCCCGACGCCCACCTTGCCAAACCAGCGCGAGAGCCAGAGCTGCTTCATGGTCATGTGGTCGGGCAGCGCCTCGCCGTTGAACAGGATCTGCACCTGCGGGTGGGGATGGGGCCGTGCCGTCAGCCCCGGCTCGTCCCCCCCCACCGCCCCCCCCTGGCCCGGCCCGCACTCACGTGCTGCAGCGGCAGCCCCAGGCGGTGGCACAGGACCCTCCTCAGGTGCCGGATCTGCGCCCGCACGGAGCACCTCACGTACTTCTGCTGCAAAGGGCAGAGCGGTCGTGGCGGGGTTAGCGCCCTGCGGGGCAGAACCGGTCCCCAAGCGTCCCCAGTGTGCAGCCGCCGCGGGACCCCGCACCGACCCGCGGTCTGGGGGTGCCCGGAGCACACGGCCGGCCCCAGGCCAGAGCCCGCGGCTCCCGGGCGCTCACCTGCAGAACAGCCTTGCTCTTGTCCTTGCTGGAGCTGCGGAGGAAAGAAGAGGGGCAGCCCGGGGGCTCCCGTGCAGGCTGAGGGGCCGTAACCCCGCCGCCCTTCCCCTGGGCGCAGTGTGGCACGGGGCCGGGGCCTGCCCCGATCCGAGCGCCCCGTGTTCCCCGTCACGCGCGGGGCGGCAGCGGGGGCAGGCACGTGGCTGAGCCGGCAGCCGAGCTGCAGCCATCGATCCCATCACCGCTCCCGGCGCTGCCGCTTATTGACTTTGCTGTCAGGAGCCGGCAGGCAGCCCCGAGCAGCTTTTATTAACGCTCAGCCCGGCAGGAAGGGGCGATGGCAGGGCTGGGGGGGGCAGAGCTCTGCGGCGGGGG
>NW_018364306.1:185395-186861 GCF_002078875.1 Numida meleagris | reverse complement strand
GGGGGGGATATGGGACCCGCGATGCCCACGCGGTCCCTGTCCTGCCCCACAGCGAGGGGCGGCTCGGCGGGAGCGCGGCGCTCACCTCTGCTTCTCCAGGCAGAGCGAGACGTGCTCGTCGTAGCGGAAGTAGTGGGCGCGGGAGTGGTCGAAGGTGCTGTAGGGCAGCCCCATGGGGTCACCCCCCACCGTGTCTGGGGAGAAGGGAGCAGCAGTGAGCCCTCCGCTGCCGGCGCCCTGCCCCGTGCCGTCCCCGTGCCCCCCGTGCCCCATGCTCCCCACGCCCACCCTCGCCACTGGGCTGCGTCACCCGGTCGAGGCCGCGGGACTGGTAGAACTCCCGGATCCTCTTCTCTTCACCTGCGGGCGAGAGGAGAGCGGTGCTCGGAGCCGTGCCCTGCCCCCCGGCTCTTGGGGGCTCCCAGCCCCACGGTGCCTGCGGGTGGCGGTCCCGGCCGCCCCTCTCCCATCTCCTGGCTCTGAAGTAAGCTCGGCAGAAGCCACGAGCTGCCCTGCAGCCCCGCAGCGTCCCATCTCTGCTCTCAGCATCCCTCAGACCCCCTCCTCCATTCCGGGCCGCAGGGCCGTGCCCACCCCTCACGCTTGCTGCGCTCCCACCCCAGCACAAGCATGTCCCCATCCCTCCGTGACAGCACCCAGTGCCCCCCCCTGCCACATGCCGTGCTGGAGCGAGCTGACATTTCCAGACACGTCCCCAGCGCCGTCCCCTTCCCCGTCCTGAGTGATGGGGGCTGATCGGGAGCCCGCCCCCCCCAGCACGCAGCACTTTGCATTCATCGCTGCCGTCGCCGCGCTGTCACTCACAGCCCGGCCCAGGGGACAGCGAGGTCAGGGAGCAGGGCTGGGGGGAGCCCCGCAGCCGGGTGACAGCCACCCCGCAGCCCCGGGGCCACTCACTCTCCTGCAGGCCGGGCACCAGCTTGTAGACGATGTCCTGCATGACGCGGTCCAGCTTCAGGTTGAGCAGCGGCTGCGTCTCGTGGATCTTGGTGTTGCACATGGGGCAGTACTTGCTGGTCTGCAGGTACTTCACGATGCAGCTCTTGCAGACTGAGGGCAGGGAAGGGGAGATCAGCGGGGCAGGCCCTGCATGGGATGGGGGGGGGAGGGTCGACGGCGCGGCCCCGCGGCACTCACAGGTGTGCAGGCACTCGGTGATGGTGGTGGCGTCGATGAAGTACCCGGCGCACAGGCAGCACACGATGTGCTCGTTCAGCTCCTTCATCTTCACCTTCACCTCCTCCTGCAGCGACACGGCAGCATCACACCCGGCCCCACGCCACAAGCATCCTGCTGCAGCCCCCAGCCCGCCCCACACACACTGCAGCCCCCCAGCCTGTCCCACAGCCTCTGCAGCCCCCAACCTGCCCCACACCTGCAGCTCTCCAGCCCGCCCCACACACGCTGCAGGCCCCCAGCCCACCCTACCTGCCCTGTACCTCCTT
>NW_018364306.1:182315-183534 GCF_002078875.1 Numida meleagris | reverse complement strand
CGCCGCCGCTCGCCTCGTTCCGCAGCGGGTCCATCTTGTAGACGGCCTGCAGCTGGTTCCGCAGCCGCATGGCGATCGCCATCGGGCCCCCCTGAGGAGGCGACGCCATCTTAGAACCTCCTCCGCCCCCGCGCACTTCCGGGTTCGGGCCGGGGGCGGGGCCGGGCGCCTCTCCCCGCGACCACAGCTCCCGGCGTGCCCCGCGCCGCGCCAGGAATGCCGGGATTGGCGGGCACGGCGCCCCCTGCCGGACGCTGCGCACGGCCCCGCTCTGACCGGGCCCGCCCCTCCCACGGCAGCCAATGGGAGCGGGGGGCGGGGCTTGAGGGCGCCCCCGCGGCCAGTAGGAGAGCGCGTGGTGTCGCGGCCGGCCGGCAGGGGGCGCCAAATCACCGCGGGAACGGAGCGGACGGGGAAATGAACGGGGATGGGGGGGGAAGGAAGGGGGGAACTGGGGGGAATGAATGGGGGAACAAGGGGAATGAATGGGATGAAGCGAGGCGAATGAGGGGGGAGAGTGTGTGAGAGTGAATGAGGACGCTGCTGGAGTGAATGGGGTCCAAGGGATAATGGGGTCCTGGGGGTGAACGGGGGCCGAGCAGGAAAGGATAATGGGGTCCTGGGAAATGGGGTATAAGGGGAATGAGGTGTCCGGGGCAATGGGATAGGGGGAAAACGGGGAGAACCGGGCTGAGCACGTGAGTGAGTGGGGCACTAGGTTGAATGGGGACCAAAGGGGGAAATGGGAGGAACTGGGGTTAACGTGTGATTGAGTGGGGGCACTGCGGTGAATGGAGAATGGGGGTGGAATATATAATGGGGTCCTGGGGAATGGGGTATGAGGGGAATGAGGTGTCTGAGATAATGAGATGGGGGGGAAAATGGGGGCCTCGGGGCGTGGGGTGGGTTCAGCAGTGTAAGGGCACTGAGGGGGGGACTGCTGCAGCCAGCAGGAGGAACGTCCTGAATGGGATGGGAACGGCCTCGGCGGGGCACTGGGGTGAACGGGGATGGAATGGGGCCGTCGGGGGGCAGAGGGCGGGGGTTCAGCGGTGTGGTTGCACTGATGGGGGGCCCGCTGCGGGCAGGGGGCAGGAACGGCCTGAACACCCGAAGCGAGGTCCCCCCCGGCCCTACCCTGCAGTGTGTGGGGCCGGGGGTTCCGTGGGGCAGCCGTCGTGCCGGCCGTGGGCACGGCAAGCACCTGCCCGGGGCTGGG
>NW_018364306.1:178817-181890 GCF_002078875.1 Numida meleagris | reverse complement strand
CGGGGGCGCTGCGGGGGCCGGGCGGTCTCCCCGGCGCAGCAGCCGGAGCCTGGAGCCGCGCTAATGGGGGTGATTGGATCAGGGCTCTGGAGGGGAAGGAGCGGCCCCGCTAATGCAAAGCAGAAGCTGTTAACGGCCGTAATGGCTCGTTACGGTTACGATTATTGCTGCAATCCCCAGCAACAAGTGCTGCCTGGGGAGCCGCCGGGGCCGGGGCCGGGGCGGGCAGACGGCGCGGCCCCGTGGGACCCGGAGCGGGCGCCCGGCGCTGCGGGACAGCCCCGGCACGGTGTGTGTGGGGGTAGGGAGCGGGGTGCCCCGATCGAGCGGAGCCACGATGACGAATACCGGCGCCGGGGGCAGCGGGGCCGGGCACGGAGCGTGGGGCAGACCCGGACCCGCACCCGCTCCACTGCTCCAGTCCGGGCTCGGCTGGGCAGGGCAGGGCCGTGGCTGCGTGGGGGCTCGCGGGGCTCCGCACCCCCACGGTGCCCGCAGGAGCCGTGTGACCTCTGCTCATCGATCGGGCGTGCGGGACCGAGTGCCCCCGGTAGAAGATGCAGTGGAGCCGTGTTGACCTGACAGCAGCCCGTGTGCCGCAAGCATCCCCCGTCACACCGACCCCTGGGTGCTGCTGGCCTGGCTGGGTCCTGGTGCTGGTCCGCTCAGCTCCTCCTCGTCCCGACCAGACACCCTGAGCCCCGGTCCTGGTCACGGCTCTGGGCTCAGCCCCGGCCCCCTCAGCTCCTCCACGTCCCAGTCAGCCCAGTTTGGCCCTATCCCGCTGGCCAGGCTGGCTAGGCTCCCCACGTCTGTGTGATCCCTGCGGTGCAGCCCCTGGCGTGTCGCTGAGCTGTCAGCCACCCCCCCCACCTCCCACCGCGCTCCTGCACCCCCAGCCCAGGAGGGGCATCCAGGCACCCCGGGGGGCCCGTGGGCCCATGAAAGCCCC
Organism: Numida meleagris; assembly: GCF_002078875.1. Taxonomy (NCBI): domain Eukaryota; kingdom Metazoa; phylum Chordata; class Aves; order Galliformes; family Numididae; genus Numida; species Numida meleagris. The sequence goes on along the minus strand of NW_018364306.1, from coordinate 180,938 downwards.
TCCGCTGCCGGTTGGAGCCTGCCCCATCCCCGACCCCGTCCTTGCTGGGTGGTGAGAAATGAGGCCGGGGCCGGGGTGACCGCCCTTGTCTGGGGAGGGCGCTGGGAGGGCCCGGCCCCATTTGTACCTGCCAGGAGCGGTTCCTGGGAGGGACGGCCGTGCTGTGGGGCTGCGGGGGTCACAGCTGGGCCAGCACAGCCCCGGGGCCAAGCAGCATCACTCACTGCCAGCACCGTCCTGCACCACGTGCCGGCACCGGGCTGAGCACCAGCAGCGCGCCGACAGCAGCAGCACCGTGCTGAGCACGGGCACAGTGGCAGCGCCGGTGCTGAGCATCTCACCTGGTGACACGGCCTAGAGCAGCCACAGGCTGACGGTTGGGCTGGGTGACCTCTGCAGTCTTTCTGACCATAAGGACTCCATGACTCTGATCGGCACCGCAGCGAATGCAGCCGTGCAGCTTCCAGCACATGTGCCCTGCACGCTCCCTGGCAGGTCCAGCCACGTGCATAGTGCACACACGCAGCCTTTCACCGCAGCTTCCTCTCGGCCACCCGAGCTGGACTGTGACCCAGGTGGCGGCCGTGCTGGTGACCCCGGGGCCGTGGGGGCTCTGCTGGGATGGGCCAGGCCCTGGAAAGGAGCCACGGGGATGGATGGGCACCGAGGGGAACCCAGCAGTGCGCCTGTCCTTGGGGCACCCTCTCCCTGCAGCCTCATGGTGTAAGGCGTTGTCTGGCACGAGTGCCCCTGCGCTGCATGCCACTGTGCCTGGCACACTTGCCACCTCCGGCGCAGGGTGGGCTCGTGCCCGGACACCTCCCGGCACAGCGGCAGCGCCACGGCGGGCAGGAGCGCGGTGCTGCGGGGACGGGGACCGAGGAGACGGGGTCCGAGGGAGACTGAGGGCGGCAGTGGGGATAGAGGCCCCCCACCGACCCTTTGCAGCCTGGCACCGCGGGGCCGCGCGGCTCCATCCGCAGATACATAATTAATGTAGCCCTGAGCTCCGCGGGGCGGGCGGGCCGGGGCTTTTAGCGGAGGCTGCTCAAATATTCAGCTCCATTTCCGCCGCGCGGGGCTGGGCGGCTCCTTCTGGTAAGCGCTGCGGGGGCTTTCCCGGCCCTGGGGTGCGGGGCGGGCGGGCCCTGCCCGGCGCGGGGGCACCGTGCTGAGCCCGGAGCACTCGGGATGGCACAGGGCGGCAGCAGCGCTCCGGGCCGAGCCGGGGGGGCCAATCGCGGGGCCATCCCGCTGCCGCCCCCCGTGCCATCGGCCCCTTCCCGGCCTCAGCGCGGAACCCCCGGCCCCGCACCGGGACCGGCTCGGCACCGGGATCAGCACCACACCAGAATCCACCCCGCGAGTCCCGGTGCTGGGGGTGCTCCGGGGGCGACCGGCGCCGGAGGGAGTGGTGGCAGCACGGCCGCTGGGCGCGGGGCGGGGGGCTCGGGCGGGGGCTGGGCACTGGTTATGGACTGAACTCCCTGCCTAATGCACCTGATTGGATTTGCAGAATCCAATTACCTGCCCTCGGCCTTTGATAACGAGGTTCTGAGCGACGGTTTCTGTCAACGGCCCCGCGGCAGCGAGAGCTGCGGGCACCCGGCACCCCCCGGCCCGTGCAGCCCCGTCCCGCCGGGCAGGGCCCGCAGCTTCGAGGGAAGGGGGAGGGGCAGGGGGTGGCGGTACCGGCTCCCCCAGAATCACCCGACCCCCGCGGGGATGGGGCAGCGGGATGCGCCGCACACACTGCAGGACCGGGGGCTGCGCACCCCCCTCCCGCTTTCCAGCTCCTACAACATCCCGCAGCCCTGCCCCACGGCCGCAGCCCCACGTCTTGATGCTGTCAGCTCCACGGAAGCTTTGGGGCCTCGGCTGTCGACCCCGTTGACTGCAGCGGGGTCCCTCCCGCACCCCCCAGGACAGAGGGGCGTGCTCCTCTCCCGGCCCCGCGCCCCTCGTTCCCCTCCCACAGAACTGCTCGATGGGGACGCGGGGGGAACCGCAGCGCCTACGCTGCCCCAGGCCCGGAGCTCCCCGTTCCCCAGAAGCCGCCCCGAGCCCCATCTCCGCGCTCCCCGCCCCGCCCCGCGGCCGCAGCCCGGCGGGGAGCGCATC
>NW_018364306.1:174956-178507 GCF_002078875.1 Numida meleagris | reverse complement strand
CTCGGTACCGGGGGGGAGCGAAGCGTGCGTGCGTGCCACCGCGTCACCCCCGCACCCAGCGGCTGCCAGCGCCCGGCCCGGGGCCGGCGGGTGCGGGGCACCGGGAGTGTTTCATGCGGTTAAGAAGTGTCTGATTGAGGCAGGAGGCGCCAGCAGCTCCCACGGGAGCCGCAAGTCAAGGACTGGAGGACCAAATGCAGGCTAAAGTAATCCAATCTGGGCTGGCTTCATCTAATTAGCCCAGAATTAACCCAGCAGCCAGAGAGGAGCTGACTGTCCCTACAGTTTGCCAGCGGGTTTGGGGGGGAAGCGGGAGGAAGAAGGGGACGTCCAGCGATAATGAGATTAGAGGGGGAGCGGGCGGGAGAGGACGGCTTGGCAGCAGCTCCCGGTGGTAACGTGGGGCCCGGCCAGGCCTCCGCCGCTTAATTGCCGCGTGCTGGAGCGGCTGTCAGCGGTGAGGGGCGGGCAGGGACCCGCGTTACTCGCTCCTGCCCCCCGGCAGAGAGCCTGAGCCCGGCAGGGAGCCCGGCGGGGAACGGGGACGTCGGCGCGGGGCTGCGGGGCTCCGTCAGCTGCAGAGCGGCAGCCCGGGCGGCGGTGCCCATGGGAGGGAATGGGGGGGGGGCAAGGGGTGAGGGCCGCGGCAGAGGCTCTGCGGGCAATGGGAGCTGTGGGAAGGGCCCCATCGCTGCGTGGGGCCGCGGGGAACGCCGTGGGATCCGTGCATCCATCCCCACGGCTGCGCCACGGGCCGGGTACCGAGCGGGCTGCGGGGTGCTGGGGGGCAGCTCCGCTCAGCACACGGTCCCTGCGGTTCCGGGGCTGTTCCGGCAGCGGCAGGGCCTGGTGCTGCAGTCGCTGCGGGCAGCACCGTGGGACCGAGGGCTGATTTTCCACCCCGGCCCATCCGAGTGCCCCCTCTGCCTCGTCCCCTTGCAGCCGTCAGCGCCGCGCGGGTGCCGGTCGGCACTGCAGAGTCCTGGGGAGCATCTGCTGCGGCCCATAGGGGATACTGAGCGGGGCCACGTGCTGGGGACAGTGGGGCTATGAGCTGTGGCTGAGGAACGAGGAGCAGAGTTCTGAGTGCATCGGGCTGTTCCCAGCCCTGTCTCATTGCAGGTGCGTGTGGGGGTCCCTCAACTGAGCCCCATGGTGTATGCAGTGTTCAGGATCTGGGCAGAGCCGTGGGGCAGCCTGGTGGTGGCTCGCAGCCCCGGCTGCTGCTGCGTGAGGGTCACGGGGCAGACACCACCAGCAAAACTGGGAGATGCCGATGGGGAGGACATGGGGCCTGTGGGGATTCCTGGAAAGACAACCCCAAACCGCGATGGCACCGAGCTCGCTGTGCACCCTCTCTTCCAGCGCTGCCCGAGGGCTCAGGCTCCTCCCGGGTGCCCCCTGCCCCGGGCCGAGCTCCCCGCTCCGCGTGCCTCTCTGGCCCCCACCATCCCCAGACCCCGCATCGCCCCCAGCTCCAGCTCCCACCCCGAGGGGATTTGGCATGGTGAAGGGCCGTGGCCGGGACCTGCTTTACAGCTCCTGCAGGCGCGGGGCGGAGGTGACGGTGACGCGGGCAGGTGCCGCGGGAGCCCCGGGCCCCGTCCCCTGCCCCCCAATCCATCTCCCGGACCGCGCAGCATTCCAGCCCCTGGGCGCTTCCACACAGCTGCCTCCCGCTCTCGGTTTAATTAACTCCCTGCCGCTTGCTCCCTCCCCCGGCACGAGACGTTTCCTCCCCGCACCTGCGGGCCGTGGTGCTGCGGGTCAGGGTGCAGTCCCCCCCCCTGCTGCTGGGACGCGTGGGACCCGCACCAATGGCACCAGGAAAAGCTCTGGGTGCGGAGGGCTGCTCCCGCATGGGAGCGCGGGGGTCGGCGCTGTGCCTATGTGGGCTTGGGTGTGCGTGTGCTTGTGTGTGTGTGTGTCTGTGCGTGTGTGACCACTTGTGTGTGTGCACTGTTGCTGTGTGGGTGGCTCTGTGCATGTGTGCACAGCTGTGCTGAGCCGTGGGGGTGCACGCGTGGGGTGGTGCCGTGGCACGGAGCCGGGTGTGAGCACATCTGTGTGTGTGTGTGTGTGTATCCACGCTGCACGCTGTGTGCATGTTCTGCAGGGTGTGCAAACACACGTGTGTGTGCAGGCTGAGTCCCACTGCGGTGTGTGTGTGTGTGTGTGTGTGTGTGTGTGTGTGCGTGCCCCCCATGCAGCACCCAGCACAGCAGCGGTGCCACAGCCCCACGCCCCGGGGAGCAGCCTGGGCAGCTCGTCCCGCTGGGCCCGGCTCCGCCCGGTGCCCCCGAGCCCCGCGGTGCCCCCGGGCCGGGCCGTGCCCCCGGGGCGCAGCAGCTGCTGCTCCCGGTGCCGCCGTGATTTACAGGCGCAGCCCCGGTAATGTCATTTGCCCCAGACCGGTGGCGCCAGGGCGGACGGGAGGCCCCTCCCGCGCCGGCCCTTGCCCCGGGGACGTGACCCGCCGCCCTCGCCCTGAACCGGGGCCCGGCACCCGGCGGCCCGGACCCACCGAACCCGCGGCTCGGTCCGATCCGCGCTGCCGCGCGTTGGCCGCGACCACCCGATGCGTGCCCGGTGTGCGGGTGGGGGCCGAGCCCGGGGCACCGTCCGTGCCAGATGCGAGCATCGTGAAGGGGCCCGGCTCTGGGCTCCGTGTCACCGGAGCAACGTGGCCGTGGGATGCGGGTGCGCGCGGTCGGCAACGGCGGGTCCGCGGTGACCGGGTCCACACCGCCGGAAGCGGCGGGTGGGGACAAACGCAGCTCCGTGCCCCGGGAACGGCGGGCGCGGGGTCTGTTTGCTGCGGGGTCGGAGGGGCCGTGGTCGGAACGCGCGGACGGCGGTGGCTGCGGGGAACGATGCAGCGGAGCGCCCCGGGATGCGGGAGCGGCCCCGCGTGGACGCATAAAGGCACCGGGGCCGCTCTGCGAGCCCCGGGACGCGCAGAGGTCTCCGCCCGGAGAACGGCGCGGCCCCGGCTCGGCGGGGGCGGGCGGGTGGCGGCCCCGGTGCTGCGCTCCGTGCGCCCCGACGGTGCCGTGCCCGTCCGGCTGCGGGGCTGCGGGTAGCGCCGGGGCAGGGCGGGACGTGGGGGTGCGCCGTGTCGCTGTCCGATGTCACGGTGGGACCCCTCCGTCGTTCCACCGCTCCGAGCCCGGCCGCTCTCCGGGCGGCGGGGACCGGGACGCGCCTCCTTCTCCACCGCGGCGCTTCCGACGGACCCCGGCAGGCGACCCCGGAGACGCTCTGCCCGCGCCGAGCCGCGGCGGTCCGGGGGTTCCCGGCGGGTCGAGGGCCGGGCGGGGGCTGGGGTGGAGGGCCCGGTGCTGAAGCCGGGGATGGGGCCGGTGCCGGGGCGTGGCCCCGGGATGCGCGAGCCCCCGCCCCCGAGGGCGCGGGCTGTCCATCACGAGGCGCGGCCGCCAATCAGCGGGCGGGCGGCCGAGATTTTGGCAGCTCCAGATGGAGCGGGGCAGAAAAGCGCGTGCAGCCGGGGGGCCCCGCCGCGCCCCGCAGCCCGCAGCCCGCGGCCGCCA
>NW_018364306.1:170023-174005 GCF_002078875.1 Numida meleagris | reverse complement strand
GCTGCGGCTCCGGGTGGGCGCTGCCCCCGGCGGCCCCGGTTCCCGGTGTGCCGTTGCGGTCGGAGCTTCGCGGCAGCCGCTCCCCGCGATGCACGGGGAGCTCCCGTCGCGCTTCGGCCGCGGGCTCGGGCTCCGCAGCACCGATCCGTTACAACCGCGGGGCCGCGGCCCCGGCCCGGTCCCACCGGGAGGAGGGAGGTCGTGTGGGGGAATGGGGAGCGAGGACCCCGTGTGGGGGTGCACGGTGACACGCACTTGCGTGCGGGAACGGGGCTGTGCAGGGAGCAGCCCCCGTGCAGCGTCTGCGGGGCTGGAGGCCTGTGCCGTGGGGTGTCTGTGCGGCCGTGAGCCCGCGCTATGGGGCGTCTGTGGGGCCGGGGGCCCGGCGGGGAGGTGCTGGCGCAGCTGTGAGGCCGTGCTGCGCAGTGGTCATTGTGCTGGGCTGCGGGATGTGCTGGGAGGAGGACGGGGCTGTGCGGGATGCGCAGATCCGTGTGCGTGTGCACGGGGATGGACGCTGGGCTCCTGGATGCCGGCTTGGGGGCGAAGCCAGGGCTGGGGTGCGATGGAGCGCTGGGGAGGGCGGTGGGGTGCGGTGCTGCCGATGGGGCGGTGTGCGGGGTGCTGTGGCTGGAGCACCTCAGGGTGCTGAGACAGGGGCTCTGTCCCCCAGCGCAGAGGGCGTGGGGTGCTGCTGCCCGGTGCTGGGTGCCGTGAGCGTGGCTCAGTGCGGCTCCTTCCCAAGATGGCGGCACTGCCACGTCCGCAGCGCGGCCCTGTGCGGGGACGAGGGCGGCGGATGAGGCCGGGGCTGTGGGGGCTGCGGGGGCTGGGCCCCGTGGGGTGGGAGGTCTGGGGGCATGGGGGACCCATCCCGGGCACCAGCAGAGCCGGGTTCACCTCCCGGCCCACCCGTTGTTGATGGAGCGCCGTCCCCGCGCATGGCCGGTGGTGACGTCCCCGTCTCCTGCCTGGCGCCAGCGGTGGGGGGACACGGCGGCCCCTCCCCGGCACGGGGTCTCCCAGCCGTGGCCATCACTCAGCACTGGAGCCTTGGGGTGGTCTTGGGGCTGTCGGCATCTGTTCGCGGTGAGGGGCCGCCCCACGCTGGGGGGGGGTGCGGGGGCATCCGTCCATCCCCCCGACTGCGTGGCTCCACCTGCGTCGAGCGCTTCCGCCCCCGCCGCGGGCAGACGCCTTCCCACCGTGCTGCTGGAGTGCGGGGCATGGACGATCTGTCCCTGGGGTCTGCCCCGTGCCCCACAAGCGTGGGGTGCTGGAGCCCCATGGCGGCCCCATTGACTCAGTGCTGCCCACGCGGTGCGGTGTTGGCGATGGCCGTGGTGTCCTGGAGCTGTGCCTCAGCCATGGGCCGCCTGCACTGCATGCACATGCTCCGGCTCCGTCCTCCTCCCTGCCCTTCGCTGCCCTGACGCTCCCGTGGCCCCGTCCCCGTGTCCCTGCAGGACGTGGCAGCCGCTTCCCCAGCCCCCCGCCCCCAGCAGCTGCAGGGCGGCCAACCCAGAGGCTGCTGCGTGCGAAGGGAAGGAGACATCAGCTGCCTCCGATGGCCTCCGGGTTCCATCTCCTCTGCGGGGAGGGCTGGGAGGTGGCAGGGCCGCGGCGGCTGCGGCACAGCGCGGTGCTGGGAGCAGGGCTGGATTTGTGCCGCCGGAGCCCTGCGATGACCCTGGGAGTGGGCCCACTGTGCCGCTTGGTGACGTTGGGGGTCCCGGCTGCCGGGTCCCCCCTTGGGCTCAAGGAGCAGTCAGAGCCACGGCGGGGAGGTGCACCTGAGCCCACTCATCACGTTTTGCGGTGCCGCGTGTCCTCTGTAGGATCAGGACGTGGGCTCTCCCTCCTCGCCCCCTCCCTGCAGCTCCCATTCTGCTCAGCCCACGTCCCGCCCTGGGCTCAGCGCTGCCCGAGGGCTGCGCCGCTCTGGCCGTGCCGTGCAGGATGGGTCTTGGCCCCGTTCCCCGCCGGCGGCCGAAGCGAGGGACGGGGCTGTGCCGCGCTCCCCCCGCCCCAGCGCTCACCCCCCTCTGCCCACAGCCGCGCTCTCGCCCTTCGCGGCAACCCGGCGCATCGGGCACCCCTACCAGAACCGCACGCCGCCCAAGCGGAAGAAGCCGCGCACCTCCTTCAGCCGCGTGCAGATCTGCGAGCTGGAGAAGCGCTTCCACCGCCAGAAGTACCTGGCGTCGGCCGAGCGAGCCACCCTGGCCAAGGCCCTCAAGATGACGGACGCGCAGGTCAAGACCTGGTTCCAGAACCGCCGCACCAAGTGGAGGTAACGGGGGGGTCCGCCCGCAGCTCCTCCTGCCTCTGCCCGGCTGCTTCGCTCGCATCCCGGCCCGGCCGGGGCGGTGGCGGTGCCGTCCCCAATGTCCCCTTGCCCCAACCCTCACCCCGCACCTGGGGCTGTGTGCGCAGGAGGCAGACGGCGGAGGAGCGCGAGGCGGAGCGGCAGCAGGCCAACCGGCTGATGCTGCACCTGCAGCAGGAGGCCTTCCAGAAGAGCCTGAGCCAGCCGCTGCCGCAGGACCCGCTCTGCATGCACAACTCCTCGCTGTACGCCCTGCAGAACCTGCAGCCCTGGGCCGAGGACAATAAGGTGACGTCCGTCTCAGGGGTGGCTTCCGTGGTCTGAGGGCGCTGCGTGGCGGAGGGGACCCCCTGCGCCCCCGGGGGCCCCGAACTGGCCAGGAGGCGGCGGCGGGCGGTTCAGCCTGGAGGGGTGTGAGGCGGCCCCGTCACCCCGTGGTAGGGAGGGGGCTGCTGCTTCCCGGTGCCGTCCCGAGTGGCAGCCCCCTCCCCACACCGCATCCGGGCCCCCTCGCTGCCCCAAGGGAGCAACAGCCCTGGGCAAGCGGACTCTGGGCTCTGGCCCCCTCCCACCCACACCCCTTGTGCCTCTGCCAGCCCGGACCCTCTGGGGGGGCCGCCCACCCCGTGCAGCTCCTTGAGGCCCGGTTCCCCCATCAGCAGCTCCATGTGCTGGGCCAGCCCCTCAGCACCCATCCTGCCCAGGGAGGGCAAAGCCGGGGGTGGGGGTGGCACCCCCCTGGACTCTCACATTCCCGGTGCTGGAAACTCGCTGCTGCCAGGGGGGCAGTGTCCCCCACAAGCGCCGTCTTACCTGGATGAGTCGGAGTTCAGCAGCTGTGGCTTCCAGCTGGGGGGGTCCCATCCCCCCATCCCTGGCCCCAGCGTTCCCTGCGCGCCGGACAGATGGAGCTCGTTGGCCACACGGGTCCCGGTGCTCCTGGCTCCCACCTGCTGTGCTGGGCCTGGACGATGGGCACAGGGTCCCCCCACGTAGCAGCGGGTGGCAGCAGCCCCCCCCCCGGGGCCACCTCCACCTCCTCCCCGCGCTGTGTCTCGGTGTGGGACTGAACTTTCGGTCTGGCACGATGCAGACAACGTGAGCAACGGCGCTGCCGGGTCTCCGCTGCAGGAACCGTCCCCAGCAAAATTCTGCCCACCCAGCAGCGGGGTGCAGCCAGGCCAGGACTTGGGCGATGCAGGGCTGGGCCACGGGACCCTCCCCAGCCCGCTCCAGGTGGGGTCCCGACCCCAACCCTAATCGTGACCCCGATCTCGTCCTTGACCTCCCCGCTGACCTCGACCTCACCCCTGATCCCAACCCGGCCTCCGCTGTCCGTGGTGCCGCCGGGACGCGAAGGGGCGTACGGGAACCGCCCCCGGGAACCGAGCGCGTGCACCGGTCCCCGCCGGGACCGCGGGGACCGCTGCCGGAACCGGGACCCCTCGGGGCGTACCGGGAGCCAGGGGTGACGGCGGGACGGCGCCCGCCCCCCGTCGGGTCTCGCAGCCCATTGGGTCACGGTCCGGGGGGGCGGGCGGCGTCCCGCGGCTCCCGCAGCGCTCCCGGGAGGAGGCGGGGCCGCCGGTGCCGGTTTCCCGGCGGCGGGATTGGCTGCGGCTCCGTGACGCGGCCCGTCGGACCGGGAGGGGG
>NW_018364306.1:104511-169183 GCF_002078875.1 Numida meleagris | reverse complement strand
GGCGCGCCGGTCGCGGGGCTCAGCGGGATCCCTTTCTTGCAGGGAGATGCTGGAAGGGGAGGAGCTGCGCCTGGGTGCCGTGGTACCGCCGTGACGGGGCCCTCACCCCCTTCGCTGCGGGACCGGGGACCGCTGGGACCACCCGGACTCCCGGCACCGGGCTGCTGCTTTGCGGAGCCCTCTGTGCCCCCACCCCCCGCGCCTCGGGAGCACCCCCCACTCCCGAGCCGCGGGACCCCCGGACTCCTGGAACCCGGTCCTTCTGGACCCCTTTGCCACGGGACCCCTGGGTTCTGCAGACGCCCCCGGGAGGCCCCCGCTCCCCAGGAGGGCAGCGCCCCGGGCCGCGCACTCTCACCAGCCTCTCCAGAGCAGCAGCAGGGCTGGAGTCCCGGCCCTGGCCCACGCGGGAGCACCTCAATAAACGCCCCGTGGCATTACCCAGCGCCGGCAGCTCCCTGTGTGTGCTGGGGGGGGCTGCTGGGGCTGCGGTGGAGGCGGTGCCCGGGGCTGCTCCACGGCTGTGCGATCCGTGGGCCGTTCCCTGCCTGGCTGTGGGGGCTGTGCTCCTTCCCACCCCCTGCAGTCCCCGGCTGGAGCTGCTGGCTGGGTGTCCTCAAGGATGCTGGGGGGGTGGCAAGGCCCGGGGAGAGCTCTAGGGCCTGGAGCTCTGCTCCCTCCCGCACACCCTGACTGAGGTTTTTCACAGAAAAGCCAAGCTCAGCTCTTTCACAGAGGTAAAAGAAACCACTTTAATATAACACAAGTGGATGGGAATGTTGGCAGCAGGCGGCTCTGGCTGCTTCGCACTGGGGGTGCTGTCCCTCAGCCCCCAGCCCAGGGCTGCGTGTCCTTCAGCCCCGCTGCGGCCAGGCCGCGTCCACCTCCCGCCATCCGCTCCAGGGGCTCCAGGAGGAGCTGGTGTAGGTGTAGGGGTCCTGGCAGCTAATGCGCACCCGCCGCACGCGCTCCTGCAGGCTCATCTTCTCTGTGCCCTCCACAAACGTGTCAACCTGTGGGGGGAGGGCTGGTCACGGCCTGGGGAGGGGGCACCTGCACCATGGGGGGATGCGGACGTGCAGCACTTGGAGCTGGGGGCACAGCGGGCGGGGGCTGCGGTTCTTCCCCATCCCGGGCACTGATACCGCCTCACTGGGGCAGCACTGGGGGGAAGCAGAGGTGACAGCTGGGAGTGACAATTTCCCACCCCCCAGCCCCCCCGGGTGTCATTGTCACTGAGCGCTGCTCCTGAAGATGCTGCTGTGCTTAGGGAGAAGCCGGGCTGGGGCTGGGGCAGCGTGGGCAGGGGGAGGCTGGGTGCAGGGCGGTGGGGGTGCGGGCAGCCTGCCCGTTACCTTGGTGCCGTTGGGGAGCTCGTACTGCAGCCAGTAGAGGAGGGCGAAGTAGGACTTGGGGAGCGGCCAGGAGGCCGGGGGGGCCCAGGCCAGGTGGAGTTGCCCCCCCTGCAGGTGTGCAGTCAGCTCCTGCGGGGGCCCGGGCCGCACTGTGGGCAGAGGAGCGCAGCGGGGCTCAGCGTGGGGCTGCGACCCACCAGGGTTCCCAGCACCCCGACCCCCGCCCTGGGGACGTCTCTGGGCTGAGCTCACCAATATCGCGGACAAAGAAGTAGATGGAGAAGTTGAGGAAGGAGGTGTCCGAGATCCCCTCCAAGCGCAGCTGCAGCGGGCGCAGCTCTTCTGCGAAGGGGCAGAAGGACGGGTCCGTGAAGTTGGCGCTGAACCGCCCGCCGTGCCCGGCTGCTGGCACCCAGTCCCCGACGGAGCCGTCGCTGTGCAGGAAGGCAGTGTGAGCGTGGGGCACTTGTGGGGCCGGGGCTGGGGGCTGCGGTACCCACCTGTGCGTGAGGCGGGCACGGAAGACGGCAGAGTGGGGCCCCAGCCAGGAGCAGTGGAAGGAGCCACGGTAGGAGTCAGCCTGGCAGGAGGTGTTCCTACCCTCCTCTCCTGACAGGGATGGGGACAGCGGGTTGGGGTCTGTGGGGTTGAGGTGCGTGCCCCTTCCCCAGACCGTCCCACACAGCCCCACCTGGGTGCATCCTCCATCCTGCAGGCTGCAGCACGAACTTCCTCATACCCGTGCTGTGTGTCAGACCTCCTGGTCCCCCACCTGCCCCCACACTCGTTCCATCCATCCCCACCCTTCCCCATCACCCCACGTCTGTCTCCACCCTGTCCCATCACCCCATGTCTGCCCCATCCTGCCCAACATCGCACATCCCTCCCCAGCCCGCCTTTCTGTCCCCGTGCCCCCATCATCCCGCATTCCCCTTGTCCCCGTGCCCCCAGCCCCAGGTACCGCTGTCTCCGACCACCACGTAGGTGCTGTCCAGCAGGACGCCACCAGCCCAGCAGCTGTAGTTGCCGGTGGCCGGCAGGTCCAAGCCGAGGATGGTGAGAGTCTGGCCCTTGGCCACGAGCTCAGCCATGGGCTCCGGCTCCCCGTTCTGCGTCCAGGTCACCTGCTGCTTGTTGGTGTTGCATTTCACCACCACATCCTTGTTTATGTTCCCCACCACGACTGGAGATGAAATGCGAAGGCTGCTGTCAGCCTCTCACCAGCGTGGCGGGGCTGGGTACCCCTCGTCCCAGGTGCGATCCACCCTTCCCACGGCCCCCAGCCTGCTCCATCACCCCCCCATCCCTCCCCACACTGGATGTCCCCCTCTGATGCCCCCCAGGCCCCTCCTTAGACTTACACTTCGGGGGGAAGTCGGTCAGGGCATCCGCAAGGGCGATGCACAGCGCCAGGAGCACCGGGACCAGCATCTGGAGGGAGAGGGGCAGCGTCAGGGGAAGCAGCAGTGGATCCCAGGAGGAGCAGTGCCGGGGCGCAGCCGGGGGTGGGCAGAGCGAGCGGAGCCGGGGGGAGCGGCTGGGAAAGCCCCACGCGGTGGGCGGTGGGCGCAGCTCCCAGCCCTTCCCGACGCGGCCCCGGGCAGGGAGTGCCCGAGTGGGGCAGCACCTTTCCGGCTCCCCGTCGCCCCCCAGGGAGCCCCTTCCCTACCTCTGCGTGCGCTGCTCCTGCTGGCTCTGCGGGGCCGGGAGCTGCCGTGTATATACTGAGCTGCGACCCCGCGGGGATGCCCCAAGGTGAGGGTAAACCACAGCAGCATCACAGTTCTTAGAAGAGGAGAAAGCGGCACAGGGTGGAGCTGAGGATTGGTACCCACGCTCGGCTCCAGTCCCGCCGGCCTTGGTGCGAGCACTGCTTGGAGCAGGGACATGGGAAGCACCACGCTGTGCCCTGGCCGAAGGGGCAGTGTGGGGCTGCTCGGGGCGGTGCTGGAGCTCCCCTGCTCCCGACTCCCACAGGGTGCCCCCAGCATTGGGATCCACAGGGGAGGGTTTTAGCGGGAGCGCCTCCTGGCGAGCAGGGAAGGGCTGGCTGAGCCTGCGGCAGTGCCCATCTCGGGGGTGTGCACCCTGCCAAGGGCACAGCCCTGGCGGCAGCCCCAGCCAGCACCGGGGAGGGGGCAGGGTGTGCCCCTGGGTAGGAGCATCCCCCGTCCTGCCCTACTCCCTCGCCACAAGTGATGGGAACCACAAACCCTGTAGCTCAGAGTGAAGTGTCCCCGCTCTGACAGCGCAGGACGGAGGGCAGGTAGGTGCCGCCATCCCCAGCCAGGAGCAGGGACAGCTTCCACCGCACAAAGTTGCTCCAGCACTGCCATGGAAGCAGATGCGTGGCAGGAACAGGTGTGGATGGGGATGAAGAGATGGGGGGTGGAGGGACAGAAGGTGGCAGGGATAGGGATGAGGGGCAGCAGGCCCGGGCAGGTGGTGGTGGTAGGTCCCCATCCTGGGCACAGCAGTGCGGGGGACGCAGGTTGACCTCATTTCTCCTGCTCACGTATGTTCTGGGGTTCCTAGAAAGTGAGGGGGAAGTTTGGGCACTTTGATGCGTCTGTGGGGAAGCTCAGCCACCACCCTTCCTCTCAGCCTTCGAGGTGCTGTGATGGAAGACGGAATCCCTGGGCCCCTTCCTGGGAAGAGCAGTGCCCCATGCGTGGGCCAGCAGCAGGCAGGGGGGCACAGCCCGCTCGGTGCTGGGACCTGCAGCCCTTGCTCAGCATCCCCAAGCCTGGTCATGCAGGGGGGGACCTGCTGGGGGGGCTGGAGGGCCCTCCAGGGCAGAAAGGGGGACCCTGAGGACAGGGAGGGACTGCAGCAGCTCCCCAGAGAGCATTGCCCTATCCCCTCCCAAGGGGGGAGCAGGGAGCTGGAACAGGGAGCTGGCTGCCCGCCTCCTCCGCCCACCGCAGCTTCCCCTCTGCTTCTGTGGAAAAGAGCAGAACTGCAGAGGGGAAGATCTGATGCAAATGCCAGGGCTGCCCCTCGCCATGACCGGGGCAGCAGTACGGTACCCAGAATTGGAGGCATGAGGTGAGCAAAAGTACCATGCATCACGCTCCGACCACAGCGCAGGGTCAGCACCGGGCTCACAGAACGGCGCTCGGGGCAGGGTGCCAGGGAGGGGTGATGGAGCCCACCCTGGCCTGAGCCCTTTGCAGTGCAAACACTACACAAAGCCAGGAGTAAAGGTCACAAAACTTTATACAGGAGAAATTCACAAGCAGCCCCATAGTTCCTGAGGATCTGCCCCCTATGCCTGGGGAGTGAGACAGGCAAGGCCAGCGACCCCAGCCCCACGGCCCAGGGCCCCATCCAGCCTGGCCTTGAGCACCGCCAGGGACGGGGCATCCACAACCTCTCTGGGCAGCCTGTTCCAGCACCTCACCCCCCCGCTCAGGGAGAAGAGCGTGGCTTTGTCCCTGGGGAAAGCACCAGGGCCCGTCCCGCAGCCGGTGGCAGGGCAGCGGCGCAGCAGAGCCCGCATCTCCTGGGCTGGGGTCGGCCCTCGCAGCAGCGCTGTGTCCCCGGGGCACCCCGCTGTCCCAGTCAAGCCCGGGCAGCCCCGCGGCGGGGGGGCTCCGGTGGCTCCCGCTCACTGCAGCACGCAGACGTCCCGGTTCTCATCCTCCCCGCTGGCTGCCTCCCCCAGCGGCTCGGGTTCCTCAGGGACGTCCTCTACGGCCACCACCTTCTCCCGCAGCTCCATGAGCAGATCGCGGCTCTCGCTGGGTGGCAGGTTGCTCAGGTAGTACTGGGGCGCCAGCTCCACCAGCCTGCGGGGACGGAGGGACAGAGGGTCAGGGAGGGGGCATGGCCCCCAGGGTGGGAGCTGGGGGCCAGATGCTGTAGGGGGAACACTGGGAGCAGCCTCCCACGAACGGGAATCTCTCGTGTGTAGGAACGGCCCCCATCTGCCTCCCCCCGCCCCGGACACGACCCCTAGGCCAGGCGTCATCCCAGGGCTGTACTGCGGTGCTGGAGCCGGGCACGGGCGCAGCCCCGACCCTCCCCAGCCCTCAGGTCCTCACATTTGGGGCTGGATCTCTGACACCACGCGGAGGCAGTTGTCCTGCGAGATGGTGAACTCGTGGTAGAGGACCCAGGGGGGCAGGCGCTGCGGGGGCTGTCGCAGCAGGTAGCAGCAGGCGGGGGGCAGGTGGGCCACGTGCTTGTGCGTCAGCATCACGTAGTTGCCGGAGCCATCGATGTCCCGGGCTACCTGGGGAGAGACAGGGAGGCGATCGGCGCCGCCCGGCCGTGCCCCTCATCCCACGCAGCCCGGCCCCTCGCAGCCCCCAGCCCACCTTGAGGAAGTAGCCTGAGATGAGCGCTCGCTGGATGTTGAGCACGTTGGTGTCGGTGCCGAAGGCGGGGGGCGAGACGGGGAGCTCGATGCGCTGCATCACCTCCAGCAGCTCGGCCCGCACAATGCCCGCCAGGCGCAGCGCCTCGCTGCTCACCGCGTGCTTGCGGCACCAGCCCTCATCCATGTTGTCTGCGGGGAGAGAGCGGTCAGCAGCACGGGACAGGGACTGCGTGAGAACCCCGCGCTGGGGCTGGCACCCCTCAGAGCTCGGCCGAGGCCCCCTGCTGCTGTCCCGAGCACAGCTCCAGCAAGAAGCAAAGGAGCTGCGGGACGTGTGCTGGGTTCTGCCTGCCCCCAGCCATGCCCCTGCCCGGCACTCACGCTGCTGGAAGGTGTTGAAGATGTTGATGAGGGTGAAGTGGTCTCCATCCGGGTGGAGCAGGGCCCGCCGGCGTGCGGTCACAGCCTCCTCAAGGCGTGCGGAAGGAGTCACAAAGCAGGGGGGAACTGGGGACATACAGAGGAGAGGTCACCGTACGCTGCCACCACGGGGCTGGCTCCTGGGGGCTGCACTGTGCCCCCGGCCAGCAGCAGAGCAGAACCCTGCCCTGTACCTGTGAGCATGGCGGCCAGGCTGACCATCTCCTCCACGCAGTCGAACTCGCAGGAGGCGATGAGCGCCTTGGCCAGCTGGGGGTCCAGGGGGAACTCCGACATGATGATCCCCACCTCCGACAGGTTCCCGTCGTCATCCAGGGCAGCCAGGTAGTCCAGGTCCTCCAGCGCCTGCATCAGCGACTCGGGGGCTGGGGCAGGACGTCAGCCGGCTGACAGTGCCACCCAGGGCGGGCAGCCCTGCCGCTCCCCTGCTCCTGCAGACCCTCCGACCCCATTCCAGAGGGAGCCTGAGAACGCAGCCGGCCCCAGCTCTCCCCCCGCCCCCATCGCAGCTGCCTCAGCCCCACCTGGCCTGTCGAGGAAGTCGCACTGGCCCATGTCGGCGATGTCCAGGCGCTTCAGCAGCAGCACGAGGCGGCTGAGGCTGGTCTCGCTGACGTGGGGCGCGGGGCTGGGAGGCAGGCGCTGCTCATAGAAGGCCTCCGAATACAGGCGCAGGCAGGTGCCTGCAGGAGAGGGGCCGTGAGCAAGGGCAGGGCAGCACACCGCCCCGCTGGAGGCACGTGCCAGCACCCTCTGCTCCCCGTATGCCCTGGGGGGTCTCACCTTGGGGGCTGCCAGCTGCTCGCTGCATGCGTGACTCCGCCTGGCTCCTGCTGATGGGCCGCACCACCTGGGACTCTGCGCGGATCCGGGGGTTGTAGACCTGCAGGGTGAGCCCATGGGAAGGGATCCACAGGTGAGCCCCTGACTACCCCAAAGCTCCCCCATCCCCGACGGTGCAGTGCAGGGTCTGGGCCGTGTCCCCCGGGCAGGTGACGGGATGAGCAGATGAGCTTGACCCCAGACACTGTTCCCACACTCTCAGCTCGCCCTCAGGGCAGAGCCAAGCTCCCTGTCCCCATCCCCACTCACACTGCGCAGCTCCAGCCCCGTGTCGATGACGAAGCGCACAGCTCCCAGAGAGAAGGACGAGTCCCCGAGCCAGTGTGTGACGACCACCCTCCGCTCCCGGCTGCCTTCCTCCGGTGCCTCGTACACCTTCTGTGCCACGCGGCCGACACCGGGGTGCAGGGGCAGCACCAGCAGCGGGCCCAGCCCTGGGTTCAGCGCCATAGCTTCGGTCTGGATGGCCCTGCAGCACTCAGTGATCTCCTGCAGGAAGGACAGGGCCATGAGTGATGCCACAGCAGAGCCCAGAGGAGCTCCACAGCTCCTGAACGGGGCCGTGCCCACCCGGCTGCCCTGAGGGAAGACCTCGGGCCCTACTGTGCCCACAGTGGAGTTGCCCCAGCCCAGGGGACATCCCAAGCTCCCACCTCAGTTAGGGCTTGCCTAGGAACTGCAGACAGGGAACCCCTCCAGCCCCACGCTGGTGGCACGGTGATGCCCCAAATGCCTGAGGCACGGGGTACTGCAGCCCCACCTGCTCGCTGGCCAGGAAGAGGAGGACGTGGCCGGGCTCCTGCCGCCGGTGGATGTCCAGCACAGCCTGGCAGGCTGCCGCGACGCGGCCGTGGGCTGGGACGTCCCTGTAGAGCAGCTGCGGGGACGGCCCTGGCCCCGGCACCCTCACCACGGGGGGGTCCCCGCAGAAGGCGCGCAGCCGCTCCTCCACGGCCGGGGAGGTCACCACCACCACCTTCAGCTCGGGGCGCTGGCGCAGGACGTCCTTCAGCAGCCCCAGCAGCACGTCCGTGGGCACCGTGCGCTCCTGCGCCTCGTCCAGCACCACCACCCCGTACTGCCGCAGCAGCGGGTCCGACGTCATCTCCCGCAGCAGCATCTCGTCCGAGCAGTACCTGCGTGGCCCGGGCCCATCAGGGGGTGGCTGCGCCTGCAGACATCCCTGCGGGAGCGTGCCTCTCCCACCCAGAGCTCACCCTACCCAGCTCCCTTAACGAGGCCAGAGGGGATTAAATGATTACGCCGCGGCCGGCGAGCTGAGCGGGATTAGAGTGGCAGTGCCAGCTCCGTGCAGCACGGGGCCCCCCCATCCCCGCACCTCAGGATGGTCTCGGTGGTGCAGCAGTCCTCGTGGGGGACGCAGTAGCCAACCTCGTGGCCCAGGTTCAGGTCCATCTCATCGGCCACGCGCAGTGACAGGCTGAGGGCGGCCAGGCTGTGGGGCTGGGTGCAGGCCACCAGGCCGTGCGCGAACTGCTGGGACAGGGCGTACTCGGCGCACCACTGTGGGACCTGTGAGGGGACGGCACTGGTCAGTGGCCTGGCAGCTCCACCTCCATTCTGAGCGGCGCCTGCTGTGCCCTCTGCACTGCAGCCCTGGTGCCTGCAGGACCTCCTGCACCGGAGCAATGCAGGGGCACTCAGCACCTCTCACAGGCGCTCCTTCCCTGGTACCGCTGCACCTGAACCCACAGCTGCCTTTGCAGTGCGCTCCGCAGCCTCATCACCCTCTGCCCAGAGCTTTCTGCCTGATCCTTGCATTAAAGACATGGGACAACCACCCTCTCCAACTCTATCTCATCACTTCTTGCTCCCACCCAAGTCTTGGCTGCTCAGTTCCTCCCTAGCAGGGAAACTATTCCTCCTCTCACGGCTCCCTATTGCCTGTTTCCACGTGCTTCCAGTCCTGCTGTGCTCAGTTTGTGACTGAAGAGTACGTGCCCCTGTCTGTGTTAGACGGTGCTCCTCCGAACTGGCCCCTTACTCCCCTCCTGCAGCCAGACACTTGCCATTTAACTGCTTGCAACACACACCGGGCTCCTCGCCCGCACACCCTGAGCCATGCAGGGTTCCAGGACCTGCAGTCAAGGGCAGCCCAGCCCCGGGGCCACCAAGCGCTGTGTGAGGCTCCTAAATGGGGCTCCTCGCTGGGCCGTGCCTCGTGCTGAATCCCAGCACAGCTGCACCCAGCGGCTCGGAGCCCTGCTGCCAACACCCTGATAAACCCAGCCACCGGCAGCTGCTGAGCTTTGATCCAAACGTCAACCTGCCCTGTGGAGGCCCACAGTTACCCCTGCAGCTTCCAGGCGATACCTTCCCGGGTCAAAGTCCGCATGACGACATCCTCAGGTGTCGTGTCAAAGGACCACAGATGGGACGCGCTGCCCCTGCTCCACGGGGAGGCCTGATCCTGGCACCATGTGCCAGCTGTCACACAGACTGACTGTCCCTGGCCATCACGCTGAGCCCGGGAAGGGCCCCGAGCCTCTCCCCACAGCGCAGTGCTCCCAGCACGCATGTGGCAGCGCCTCCCCAGCTCATGCTGAGGCACTGCCTGGGGCTAGCATTCCTGTCCCAGTGCATCCAGCACCACGCTCAGTGCCATGGGCCCACCACAGTGGGGCTGGCAATGCCACCCACGGGGCCACCTGCTGCACCAAGGGCTGTGAGAGGAGCCCAGGGCTGCGGGGTGTTCATGCAGCAACAAGATGAGCGTGTGGGTCTGCAGGAAGGCTGCTGCCCAAGCACAGGACGTGGCCTCTCCTGACAGTGGAGCCGCAGCTGCTCCATGTAGGAAGGACAGTACTGCCGAGGGAGCACCACAGCACAGCCCCGGCCCTCCCGCTCACCTGCGTACTCTTGCCCGTGCCGGGGGGCCCGGACACCAGCACGATGCCGCTGCTGCCCTCCAGGTGCTCCATGAAGCTGTACTTGGTGGTCCAGACTGGCAGCTCCCGGCGCTGCCGCAGCAGC
Organism: Numida meleagris; assembly: GCF_002078875.1. Taxonomy (NCBI): domain Eukaryota; kingdom Metazoa; phylum Chordata; class Aves; order Galliformes; family Numididae; genus Numida; species Numida meleagris. The sequence continues at coordinate 159,226 of NW_018364306.1, read as the reverse complement.
TCGTAGTAGCGCGAGGAGAAGGGCAGGCCATCGTACGGGTTCACCTCCAGGTCACCGTCGCAGCCCAGGGCTGGGTCCTCATCCTCCTCCTCGTCCTCCAGCACTGAGCCGGTGCCGTTCTGCTGGGGCGGGGAGCCCGAGGCCCCGCCGGTGGCCATGGCGCTTCCACTGCAAGGGGCAGGTGGGAGGTGGCACGGGGACACCCTGATGCCTGCAGGGCGTGGGGGACAGCGGGGACAGCCTGGGGCTGAGCCACCCTCGGTGGATGTGAGGGACTAGGATGGGCGGCAGGGGCCGGGACAGGGATCGGCACGGGCCGGGCACGGGGACAGAAGGGGCCGGGCTGGGGCAGAGGGACCGGGGCCGGGGCCCGGGGGCACACGGGGATGGGGGCGCACGGGGGCGGGGGGCTGAGGGCCTCAGGCCAGGCCAAGCGACCCGGAGCCCAGGGCACAAATGAGGCCGGGTACAGCCGGGGGTCACCGGACCGCACCGGACGAAGGACGTGGGCACCGAGCCGGCCCGAAGCGAAGGGGGCACCGCGGGTCGGTTCCGGTTCCGGTTCCGGTTCCGGTTGGGGCCCGGCCGCCGCTCACCTGCGCGCGCCGCCGCCACCTCGGCCGTGCTTGGAGCGGGCGTCAGGTGACCGCGGCGCCGTCACGTGGCCCTGCGGCAGCCGCCAATCAGCGCCGCCCCTGGCGCCCGGCGGCGCGCGGCCCGTTGCTAGGGGCGGTGTCTGCGTGGCAACGGGCGGGGCCTGGAGCGGCCTGAGCGGGCCTGGGGCCTGCGGCCTGCACGGCGTGAGCGGCGTGCGCGGCCCGTGGGGCGCGGCGAGAGCCTGGTGTGTCCCGGCCGGCCCCGTCCCGGTTCGGCATCCCGAGCCCGGCGCCCATACCGGGCCCCTCAGCCCGCAGCTCCCGGCGCGGGGCCGCTCGGGGCCGCCAGGTGGGGCTGCGGGGCCGGGCAGCGGCCCGTCTCGGCACCGAGCGGTGCCTGTGGGAATCGTTCGGCCTGATGCCGTGCTCGTTTGTAGCGTAGTTTGCCCGCGAGCCGTTCATTTTTTATTGCAATTAAATTCGGAAGGTATTTATGGTCGTTTTTATTACGCTCAGTTGTACTGCGTACAGTATCGGGATGTATCGGGATGGATGGAGGGGGGGGACGTCCGGGGAACGCATAGGATGTTTTGCGGTGGATCTGTGGACGTGTTGGGTTTCAGCCTGGAGCAGGCAGGGCCCGGGCAGCGCCATGGCACCGAGCAGCGTGCTGCCCGCCCCGCGCTGGGCACCGTGCCTGGGCCGGGCCGTGCCCCGGGGCGAGGCCCATGGCTCCCAGCCACCCGGGCTGCTGGGCACGCAGGCGGAGCCGGGGGCTGCAGGCATAACGTGAAACCCTGGAACTGCCCGCAGCCGCTGCTTTGCTTCTGCTGCAGCTCTGAGGTGCCCGCGTGTCCCGGTGGTGTGAGCAGAGCCTCGGTGTGCACGGGGACGTGGGCGGCTTGCAGCACTTCCAGGCCACAGCCACCGACAGACCATGGCTGCTGCAGCCCTGGACCCGGCCAGGCACAGCTCTCCACGGTGCTCCCGTGGCTCTCCCTGCCCCGGGCATTGCCGTGCTGCATGCGAGATGTCCAGGTGGAGAGGGAGGATGCTGGAGGCATGCGGAGCCTTTGGCTCTGCACTGAGGCCATACCTGCAGTCTGTGTGCTCTTGCTTCTCTTAGCCCTCCAGCCTGCCGCCTCGTTTCTGTACACGCAGCTCCTCTTGCCCTGCAGCAGTGAGTGCCTGCTGCTGGCTCCAGCCTGCTCGTGTGGCCACGGGGTCTGTGGAGGCTACCCAGCCCCGGCTCAGGAGTCGGTGTACTGGGCTCCAGCTTGGGGATGGGAGCTGCACTCAGAGGGGAGCCAGGTGCAGGGGCTGCACAGGAGCACGGTGCTGGCTCAAAGCAGCTGACGTGGCTCAGCTGGGCACTGTGAGTGTGGTGGCCACCGCCTGCTGGGTGGCATTCTCTGGCTGTGGCCCTGGGCTGGAGGGCAGTACAGAGCTCCCCAAAAGTGCGGGTGCGGGGCAGATAGGGGCACCGAGAGCGGAAGGAAGCGGGTGGTGCTGAACTGTTACTTCCCTGACCGTCGGGTGCTGCAGGAGAGCAGGAGCTGGGCAGGGTGCTGCAGAGCTCTGTGCAGCGCTGTGCCTCGTGTGCTGAGGGATGGGTTGTCCACACCTGGGGGCACAGACATCCCCGTGGTGCTCGCTGTGCCCTGGGCTCCAGCCTGGTGTCCCTGCTCCGGGCACTGCAGCGTCGCTGGGGTTGGGCAGCTCCATTGTGCCCATGGGGAGTGCCAGCAACCGCGCAGCTCGAGTGCTGGTGTAGTTAGTGCAGGAGCACCGTGCTCCGCATCCGTTGTCCGGTGGGGTGCTGGGCTGTGGCTGGCCCCTGCAGCACCCAGCCGGGTGTTGAGGAAGCAGAGGTTTGCACAAGCCGGTGGGGTGCACGTGACCCGGGGAGAAAGGCAGGAGGAACTGCCAGCACCCCACGCAGCGCCTCGGGTCCCCGAGCTGCACGGCTGGCCATGGCCCCCTGGCTGCCCACCAAGGAGAAGTATGGCGTGGGTGAGTGGGGCCTTCGTGGCTGAGCAGGGAGGCAGGGGCTGTGGGGTGAGCGGTGCTGGGGTGGGGTAGTGGCGATGCTCAGTAGTACGAGGTGGAGGCCGGGTCCCCATGCTGCTGCTGCTGATTTTGGGAGGTCAGGGGCTGCAGGATCAAGCGTGGGGCGGATGGGGGCTGCGGGGCTGGTGATGGGGTGAGCTGGGAGTCGTGGAGCCAGGGGCTGAGCGCCGGGGCAGGGTGCTGGGGCTGCGCCTTTCCAAGGCTTGGTGCAGGATCTGACCCTCCCCTCCGTACTGGGATTTGGGCTCAGCCTGGATGCTGAAGCACGCTCAGCCCCAGGGCTCTTCAGCTCGTTAGCGACTGATGCCAGGGTCTGTGCTCATTTCTGATCTGCCTGTGGGGAGGTGCCCTTGCAGCCCAGAGCCAGCCCTGCCATTTGCCCCTGGGCCAGCACGGAGCTCTGCTCACAGTCCCTGCTCCTGGTCCCTGCAGCGGCTGTGGCAGAGCCCTGGCAGCCTCGCTCCCTGCCCTGGCCCCCCTCAGCCTCCCTGCAGCACCCCGAGGAACTTCTCCTTGCACCACTCCTGCCCTCCCTGCTCTGTGCCTCTTCCCCTTTCTGGAGGGGCCATTTCCCATCCCCCTCCCCTGTGCTGCTGGAGGGCTGCCAGGGACCCCCGGTGCCGTCCTGTGGGAGGGCTGGGCCTGGCAGCGGGGGTGAGCGGGACTGGAGTCAGGGGCTGTGCAGGGTCCTCGTGCAGAGAGCAGGGGGGATCTGTGGGGAGCTGAGGGCCCTTGGTGCTGCAAAGAGCCAGCACGGCCGTGGGGCTCCACGCAGGGGTCCCGGATGAGCCATGCAGGTCTGGGAGCACTGCAGTCCCTGGGACGCAGGCTGGAGGGTTGGGTTAATGGGGTGAGGTGCTGGTAACGGGGTGAGGCGTGGGCAGGGTCCCAGCACGGAGCCAGCAGCTGCAGGGAGCTGTGGCATGCAGGAACGTCTGCAGGGACGGTCCCCTGCGCAGGGTGCAGCCGGTCCTGTGGTCAGGGCTGCCCCAGCCCAGAGCCACGGTGGAGCCGTCACTGTCCAGAAATAGTGGCAGGAGCAGCGCGGCCACCGCTGCAGCAGGAAGCACCCCGCGCCGCTGCTCGCCCCGCACAGGGCTGGGACCCTGCTACGTGACCCCCAGAGCTCGGGGCTGAGAGATGCCTGGAGAGGTGGCTCTGCCCTATGTGGGGCCGGGGTGTGGGGCGTGGGGCCGTGGGGCCTCTGCTGGGCGGGGGGAGGATGAGGGGCCCCTGCTCACGGCTCCTGGCCCCTCTCTCTGCAGCTGTGTGGAACTTCCCCAGCGCCAACGAGCATCACCTCCCTCTGCAGATCGGGGAGACGGTGCACATCCTGCAGGCGTCCGAGGGTAAGGGGTCCCGGCTGGGCTGGGGCTGAGCTGCACCTGGCTGGGGGCTGTCGGGCCCCGAGCCCGCCTCATGGTGAGCCCCTCCCTTCCCTTGCAGGCTGGTACCGCGGGTACTCGCTCAGGAACAGGGCTGCCCGGGTAGGTGAGGGGCACAGGGGAGGGCTCGCCCGGCCCCGGCTGGGTGGGTGCCCACGGGGATCACACCAGCACTGGGGACACCGCGGGGATGGGGACCCCTGCGGGGTGCTCAGTCCTCAGGAAGCCCCCAGCCCGTGCCTACGGGTACCAATGGTTGCTGCTCCCCAGGGCATCTTCCCGGCCTCACTGATCCACCTGAAGGGCGCCGTGGTGGAGCGCAGGGGGTAGGTGTGGGGCGGGTGGGCAGCCCCATGCTGGCAGCGGGCACTGCAGGGCTCTGTGCCCTCCCTAGGGCGGAGGAGAGTGTGGTGCCCGCCGAGATGCCCATGGTGCAGGAGATCACCACCACGCTGCGGGAGTGGGCCACCATCTGGAAGCAGCTCTACGTGGTGAGGGGAGGTGGGGGCGGGGGGGCACGGGGACGCGGCGGGGCCCGGGGTGACCCTGCACACGGTGCTGCCCGCAGACAGGGCAGATGGAGCGGTACCGCAAGGTGAAGCAGATGATGTACGAGCTGATGGAGCAGCGCTCGCAGCTGCTCTCGGGGACGCTGCCCAAGGACGAGCTTCTGCAGCTCAAGAAGGAGGTGACCAGCAAGATGGACTACGGCAACAAGTGAGAGGGGGACGGGGCCGTCCTCGTGTCCCCGCTGTCCTGGGGCGACAGGGACAATGCTGTGCCAGCACCCTTGCCGAGAGCTATTGCTGATGGGCCCGGGTTAGGGCAGGACACATCCCTGGTGCTACTGCTGTCCCCACCCCGCTGCTCTGCTGCTGGCCCGTGACCTCCAGGATTGCCCTGCCCCGCGCCGTGCTCGCAGCCCCCTGCCTGCAGGTCCAGGTGGGACACACGGCCCCACATACAGCCCGGCCGGGCTCTGGGCCTCAACTCAACACCCCCCCCCCCCGCAGGATCCTGGCGCTGGACCTGGTGGTGCGGGACGAGGACGAGAACATCCTGGACCCTGACAGGACCAGCGTCATCAGCCTCTTCCAGGCGCACAGGAGGGCCGCACAGACCATCACCCAGCGCATCCAGGAGGAGACGGTGAGAGCGGCGCCGGCCCCATGCGCCAAGTGCCCACGGCACCGCGCACAGCCGTGCCCCACAGCAATGCCCCACGGCCACTTGCCACGTGTGGGGCTGAGCGGCCTCGTGCCCCGCAGAGCTCTCAGCAGAGCCAGCCGGGCTGCAGCGCGCGCCTGGCGGCGTCGCCCTCCCACAGCCTCTACCTCTGCGTGCGCAACTTCGTCTGCAACATCGGCGAGGAGGCGCAGCTCTTCATGGCGCTGTACGACCCGGGGGAGCAGCGCATGATCAGGTGCAGTGCTCCCCCCACGCGGCGGTGCCGGCTCCCGTCCCTCTGCTCCTCCGCGGCCGTGGCCGTGCGGGGCACCCCGGCCCCTCTGCACGCGGCTCACGGTGCCTGCTCACAGCGAGAGCTACGTGATCCACTGGGCCAGCACGGGCGTCCCGCGGGACATCGAGCTGCTCAACAACCTCCGGGCCATCTTCACGGTGAGCGCGGGCCCTTGCCCACCCGCTCCGAGTCTGTGGCCGGGGGCTGGCTCTCGTCCTCCCCGCCGCGCTGCCTGCCAGCAGCTCCCTCGGTGCAGCGTTTGGGATGCACTGGGGCACCGTGCGTGCGGGGATCCCCAAGCCTGTCACACTCCACATTCCCCCCATGCATCCCAGTCCCAGTTCTGCCCCTCTGCGCGTCGTCTCCTGGCTGCCCCGTCCTCCCATGCCCCACGCCGTGCCCTCCCCTGGCCCCGTGCCCACCCTCGCCCCGCAGCCAGGCTCGTCCCGGTTTTGGCTGCCTGCAGGGAGCCGGGCGAGGAGCAGCTCCTGCTGACTGCGCAGGTTTCTGCTGCTCGAGCGGAGCTGTGCTGACCCTCAGGAAGGCCCGAGCCATCGATATGCAGATGAGCCGGGAAATCAATGTAAATGAGCAGCATCAGCACTTCCAGCCGCACGGTCCAATTCCCCCAGCGCTCGTTCCCCTCCGATCCCTGCCTGTGGCTGGCACTGCGTCCCTGTGCCACGTCCCTGTGCTGCAGCCCCAAGGGGCAGTGCCCACGGGACCTGGTCTGGCCGGGATGCCTGGAGCTGGGGTGTATGGCTGCTCCCCAGGCCCAGCACTGCGTCAGATCTGCCCCATCTCGAGGTGCTGTGCCATGCTGCCCATGCCATGGGGACCCCCTGGGGCCATCATCTCCACCAGCCCGCATTGTGCACAGAATCCCTGGGCTCTCTGCTGCAGCTTTGTGCCTTCTGTGGGGCACAGCAGCAATCCCTGGCCCCAAAAGCAGAGCCCTTTAGCAGCTCTGCACCCCATTAACTGCACCCCCAGTTATCCTCCCAGGCAGCCGTAGCTCGCCGCGTTCTCCTGGCAGCGGAGCGTCCTCGCTCAGTGCTCACACCCTGCTGTGCCCTCAGGACTTGGGCAGCAAGGACCTGAAGCGGGAGAGGCTTTTCCTGGTGTGCCAGATCATCCGGGTGGGCCGCATGGACCTGCGCGAGACCCTCAGCCGCAAGCTCAGCACGGGGCTGCGGCGGCCCTTCGGCATCTCGGGTGAGGGGGGCTCGGGGCAGACCCCAGCAGCACACCAGCCCCGTGGGCAGCTCCCATACCCAGACCCCACCCTCACTGCTCTGCCCTGTTCCCCCCGTGCTCGTTTTCCCCATCACCATCGCTGCACTGGGCTGGGATCCGCAGGTGGTGCCAGCAGAGCCCCCTGGAGCAGGGACCCCTCCTGGAGAGGGGAGTGAGGGAGCTCCCCTCACCCCACCCTGCCCTGACAAATGCTCCTGCTCTGGGTATTGATCCTCTTTGGATGGGCCTGGTAGGAAATTATCGATTTTAATTGGCCAATTAGTGTGCACTAGGATCTCGGCCACGAAGTAATTGCCAGGTGAATTATTAACATACCGGCAGGTAATTGCGCTCCGAGCTGAGCGTGTCTCTGGGAAGGGAGCAGATGGATGGTCCTGGTGCCGTGGAGCAGCATCCTATCCCTGCTGCCTGGGGCTGCTGCAGGGCTGGGGGTGCCACCAGTTTGGCTGCACAGACCCCATGGCAGCCCTCCCCCCATGGCGCTGGGTCCCAACCTGTGTCCACCCCCAGCAGAACCATGGGCACGGCATGAGTCCCTGCCCAGAGCACCGTGTGTCTCGGTGCCATCCAGCGCCAGGTGGCAGAGGGGTCCTGGTGGGACACAGTGACCTCCCCAGGAGCAGTATCCTTGCACAGCAGGACACACACTGGGGTACAGGGCGGGGTTGTGGCTGCAGAGGGGACAAAGCAGTCCCTATGTGCGTCCCCAGGAGGATTTGGCACTGTGGTCTGTGGCGCTGGGGCTGCAGCCATGGCCGCTGTGTTTGTGCCATTGCAGTGATGGACATCACCGACATCACCAAGGGGAAGTGCGAGAGCGATGAGGACAAGCAGCACTTCATCCCTGTGCACCTGTGAGTCCCGGGGCTGAGGGCAGGCAGTGCTCTGGTGGCCGGGCTGATGTGGGGACAGCGGTGGCACGTGGACAGTGGTGGCACGGGAACAGAGGTGGCACGGGGCAGCAGGAGCGCCAGAAACAGAGAGCAGATATTGCTGGGAACTTTGGCTTTGCAAAGGGACTGTGCATCCCTGGGGCACAATGTCATCAGGACTAGGAGCTCTGTAGGGTTAGAAGAAAGGGTATTGATACGGGCTACAAGATGCTGAGGGATATGGATCCTCCTGGAGCTCCACTGGGGCTCTGTGGGGGTGGGGGTGATGTGGTTCATCCCACCCCAGCCTGGGTGCTCTCCTGCACCTCCCTATGGGGGGGCTGTGCGGCTGGTGGGATGGAGAGCCGTGGGGGCCCGACTTGTTGTGCTGCTGTTGGGGGGGAGCAGCAGTGCTCTGCGAGCCCTCCCAGCTCCTCCAGAGCTTCCCCCCGCACTGGTGTCTGGCAGGGCGGCCGCGGAAAATGACTTCCTTCACAACATGATCAGGAAAGCAGTGGAGGGGAAGGACATCAACCACAAAGGACAAGGTAACAGACCCCCCTACTCCTCATTAAACCTGCAGCAGACACCAGTTGTAATCGTGCTCCTGTGTGCAGCAGGGCTTGTGGTTGGAGCTGTCTTGGCAGTCGGGATCAGCCCTGTGGAGGGGGGGGTATCGCCTACCCCAGCACATCTCAGGGCTGTGCCCCGTGGGAGCAGCTCTGGCTGCAGCTTTGCCCCGTGGGCTGGCTTGGGCCGGGCTGGCGCCGGCCATGGGGCTGACATCCCTCGCTCTGTCCCCCGCAGGATTCTGGGTGTCCCTGAAGATGCTGTGGGGAGACCTGAACCAGGTGCGCAAGGACCACCCGCACCTCGTGGACCGCAGCACGGTGGTGGCACGCAAGCTGGGCTTCCCGGAGGTCATCATGCCAGGCAAGCAGGGAGCAGCACCGTCCCGCCCCGTCCTGCAGCGCATCCTGCTTGCAGGAGATGGCTGGCAGCGCTCTGCAGGGGGCTGGGGAGGGCAGAGGGCACGACCCTGGTGCACGTGTCTGTGCCACCCCCCGTGCCAGGCGGCAGCACGGGGCGCATGGGCTGGCGGTGCCGGCTGCAGCGGGACCCGGCTCGCTGAGCGCGCTGCTCCTAGGGGACATCCGGAACGACATCTACCTGACGCTGGTGCAGGGTGAGTTCGACAAGGGGAACAAGAAGACGCAGAAGAACGTGGAGGTGACGGTGTGCGTCTGCGACGAGGCGGGCAACGTGGTGCAGGTACAGCAGGCAGCGACAGGGCAGCAGCTCTGTGCCCGGAGCAGCCCCTGTGGCAAAGCGGTGCTCCTGAGGTTGTCCTTCAGGATAAAGCCTTGGGAAGGTGGTGGGAAGGGACAGACCCAGCTGCTCCCGCCCCCGTGTGCCCGCTGCCTTGTCTCTTTTCCAGGGTGTTTGCTTTCATTGCAAACCGTTCTTATCTGGCCCGTGGGAACAGGTTGTTAATTAGCGAGGCGCCTGTTGGGCTTCTGCGGAGATGCAGTCCCCATCTCTTTCTGCCCGTGATAATGAATTTCCCGTGGGGCGGTGGAATTCCAGCCCTGAGCACTACCGGGCACGTGTGTCCCTTCCCATCGCCTCTTGGAGGCTGCGGCAGCGCTGGCTGCGGCAGATGGGGACGGGGAAGCGTTTGCCTGCCTTCAGAGCACGGCTGGGGAGGGATGCTCCAAGCACATCCCCACGCTGCCGGGGCTGTGTGGGAGCAAAGCAGTTCTGGGGCTTCTGGACCGCTCTGGTGGTGGCTGTGCTGGGTTAGCAGGTCATGTAAGACTTGCCGGGAGCTGACCACGAACATCTCTCTGCCCTCCCTTCAGAACGTGATTTACCACGGGGCGGGGGACAAGCCGGCCAGCGAGTACCGCTCCGTGGTGTACTACCAGCAGCGGCACCAGCGGTGGATGGAGACGGTGAAGGTCTGTGCTGGTCTGCGCCGAAGCGCAGGGTTCGGATGTGGCAGCTCCCGGCCCTGCACCTGTGGGGCTCTGGCACAAAGGGGGGGGTCAGGGCCAGCAGGGTTGCCCAGCCCCTGCCCTCCTGCTCTCACGTGGGCTCCTCTCCCTCAGATTGCGGTTCCCATTGAGGATGTCCACAAAACCCACCTGCGCTTCACCTTCAGGCACCGCTCCTCCAGTGACAGTAAGCATCACTCTGTGCATTGCTCCTCTCGTGGCTGCAGCAAAGGGGTGCTGGCTGTGGCTGGGGTTCAGAGGCAGGAGCCCCACAAGTGGCCTTTGTTCTGTTCTGCTGTGAGGCACGCCAGGGCTGCTGTGAGACCTGGGTTTGCAGCCAGAGGAAGCGAGCTGCTGGTCCTGGTTTGTTCTGTCCCGGCTGCCACGGAGAAACACAGACCTCGGGATGTCACTGCCTCTGTGCAGCAGCTCCCGGGCTCCGTGCTGGCACTGCCTGTGCCTCGTGGCTGTGGGCTGCAGGGAGCGGAGGGGCTGCTGCCAGCTGCTTTGCAGAGCCGAGAATCAGAGGCCGTGAGATGGCGTTGCTCCGAGCACATTCCTGTGGGCTAGCAAAGGAGTGGGAGCAACCCACAGCTGCAGTGCTGGGCACGGTGGTGGCCTGGCCTGTCCCAGCTGCAGGGAGGGTGCCCGGGCCGGTGGGCACTGGGTCGGCTGCTTGCCAGCCTGACCCTGCCTGCCCCAAACCCCATTCCGTCCTCACAGGGATGCAGTCGTCCCCCCCCCGCTCCCTTGGTTCTGGTGTTCTCTCCCTCCCTCGTACATGTGCCACAGCTGCAGGTCCTGCATGCCTCAGTGCATCTCATGGTGCTCCGGTGGAAGGCAGCGATGGCCTCGGCACCGTGGCCCCGCGTGGCTGCGCCCACCCTTCCCCTGCGTTGCCTCCACCTCCCTCTGTGCCCTTTTCTCTCCCAGCTAAAGACAAAAGCGAGAAGATTTTCTCCATGGCCTTCGTGAAGCTGATGCGCCCCGACGGCACCACGCTACGTGATGGGGAGCACGACCTCATCCTCTACAAGGTACAGTGGAGCGTGCTGTGCCGGCCCCGGACGGTGCCCGCAGCCACGTGCGCAGGGTCCCCGTCCCCATCTCTCCCCGTCCTCGCGGGCCCCACCACGGCTCTCTGCACACATCATCTCTAACCCCGCCGTGCGCCTCGGCGGTGCCAAGTTTTGTTTAGGAAAAGGAACTTCAATGTGTCAGCCCCAGCAGGGAGCGTCCTCGTGAAGACGTTTTGCTGTGTTTTACCTGATTTCACCGGGCTTTGTCGGCTTAAAACCGCTGGGCCTGTTTTGATTCTGAGAGAGCACAGAGGAAATGCGAGGAGGGAGCGCTCGCTGTTGGTTAGAGCAGCGCAGCTGGTTACGCACGCGGCCGGTGCTCTCCTGCGCTGTGTGATGGGAGCTGAGCTCGGTCGTGGCCGTGGAGAGCGGGGGGGCTGCTCCCTGGGCTCCTGCCCCACACATCCCCATGCCACCGCCTCCATCTGCCACGGGAGGTGATTCCCTCTCCCAGCCCCCGGCTGCTCCGGCACTTAGCTGAAGTTTTCCATGGTTTTACCGCTATTCCTGGAGGTCGCTGCCACCACTCTGGGTGGACCCGGTTCCCCACACAGGTCCCAGAGGTTTGGGGACACTCAGCTGCCATCGCTGTGCAGCTTTAGCCAGCCCTCCCCATCGCTGTCTGCACAATGGAGGGGTTCCTCCTCTCCGTCCTCATACCCCTGTCCCTTCCCGTGAGCAGCCCCAGTGTCTCAGCGCTCCTCCTGCTGCGACGGGGCCCTGGCAGCAGGCACCCAGCACCCCCACAGTGTGGCTGCACTGTGCCCCTGGCACCGCTCTCACTGCTGCAGTGCTGCCCACATCTGCACGTCACTGCCCGGCTGCCTGTGCAGCTCCCACCTGTCCTCCCGTCCATCCCAAGCAGCCGTGTGCTGCCTGCAGCCTGCCCAGATCTCTGGCCCGGTGCTGCCCTTCTCGACCCTCATTCATCATTTTGCTGATGCCTGGTCTCCCTGCAGCGAGCTGCCGTGCCCGGCGTGGTGACAGAGAGCGGTGCTTTTCTTCCCCAGAAGAAAAATGCATTTAAGACCTGTTATCTCATCCTTCCTCTGCACAGTACTGGGGCAAAGCACCCGAATTCATTAAATACTGCTGCAGCCGTGCTCCGTGGCTCTCCTGGGGCCTGCCCTGTGCCACATCCCCACGCAGAGCGGCACCGGCTGCCTTCAGGGCGTCCTGGAGCAGAGCAAAGCCTTGCACATCTCCCTGCTGCGTGCACTTTCTGCTTTTCAAAGAGTTGCTGCTGCCCTTGCTGACCCCGCCGCGTTCAGCAGATCCGCAGCCTCCACGCAGCGTTGCCGTGCTCCATGCTGCCCGCCCGATCCTGCGGCTTTCTGCTCCTCCCGGCAAGCAGCGGGGCCGGGCTCTGGCAGGCAGGAGATATTTCATCTTTATCTTTGTTTGCCAGAGGAGCGTGAACTCCATCCTCGCAGCTCCTCAGGCCTCTGGCAGGCAGCTGCGTGCGGGCGCTTACGCGCCGAGGGGAAAAGCGAACCAAGAGTTCTGCAATCTTTGACCTTCAACAGAAGAGAAGTGGTTGGGGTAAAGACAAATGCTCGTTGCTGAGCTGTGTTCAGAGCTCCGGGCAGCAGTGTTCCTGGGGACAGGGATGAGTGGGGCTCCGTGGTCCCCCCGGGCTGGTGGCTCTCCTGGGCCGTGTCTTTAGGGCGGGTAGCGGTGACAGCAGCGGGTCCCCAGCCTGTGCCACCCACGCAGGGACCCGGCTGCGTGCCTGCCCTCGTGGTGCGGCTCATGGACACGACTCATCCATCATGCATTGCTGCTCCAGCCCCGCAGCCCTCACTGCTGCCCTCTCCCTGAGCTGCCGACCTCTCCCCACGTGCTCCCACCCGCGCTGTGTCCCCCAGCTGCACCGGCCAGGACGTGGCCGCCTCCCCCCGCACACAAGTCCCTGTGGAGCTGTGTAGGATGCAGCTTTGTGAAATGCTCTGTGCAAGTTAAGCTCAGAGGAGCCCTCAGCGTGCTGATTCCAGGCCGCAGCGATGCCTCAGAGCCAGGAGCCACAGACCTCTTGCTTCCTGCACTGGGGATACCTGCTCGCTTGCAGCTCTGCTTGTTCCCTTGCCCCGCAGCCACCGCAGCACATGCAGCCACCCCGCGCCTTCCATGTTCCCCAGTCACGTGCATGTGTGTGAGCCGTGCTGTGTTGCAGGGGGACAGCAGGAAGCTGGAGGATGCGGGCTCGTACCTGGGGCTGCCCTCCACCAGGAGCCCCTCGGAGCCCCGGATCCTCTCCGGGTCCTCGTTCCGTGTGGGTGGGAGCGCGTCGGGCCTGGCCGTGTCGGCACGGGACAGCTTCCAGATCTCCACGCTCGTCTGCTCCACAAAGCTGACCCAGAACGGTGAGTGCTGCCCGGGGCGCGTTGCTGGCCGTGCTGCTGGCAGTGGGCTCTGAAGGGCGATGCGTGTAGCTGAGCGTGCAGCCCTGCTGCGTCAGCAGGAGCATTGCAACACCTGAAAATAGGAGACGCCTTGAAGAGCAAATTCTGTAGGAATTACAGCAGTGAGCGCCCCAGGTCATTGCACCAGGTGTTGAGCAGGCACTGTGCTCTGATGGGCCGCTGGTGCCAGGGGATGGGATGGTGCATAGCTATGCCCCACAGCCCGGCTGTGTGTCCCTGTGCTGAGCACATCAGTCCCTGTGCACTGACCCTGCCAGCCCTGGCCATCCCCACCTGCCCCCACCTGCCTGTGACCCATAGCGATGCCGTCCTGGGGAGGGCTCTGTCTGGCTCTTCTGCCTGAGCCGACCACGTGTCCTCAGGGGCAGGGAGCAGGACCGGGCCTGCTCTCGTTCCCAAAGAGATGGAATAAATACAGCTTGCACGCCTCTATCCGCAGGGGCTGATTAGGAAGAGGGCTGCTGTTATCCCCTTGTTACAAGGGAGCAGTGCTGCAGAGTGATTTACAGCCAGGACACGGGGAGTGCTGGAGCCCTGAGGGGGGCTGGGGTTGGGGCTGGGCACAGCACGATGCTCACTGCTGTCACCAGCAGCTGTGGGGATGCTGCAGAACCAAGAGCGCGGGGAAAGCAGAAGCGCTGAGCGCTGACATCCTGCTTTGACATCCCCAGTGCTCTGGAGGGAAACTGCAACCCCCGAGCTGCTGCAGGGCCCTGGGTTCCCGTGGCTCTGGGGCTGCTGTGTCCCAGGTGGGTGCTGCCCGCGGTGGCCGCATCTCTCCCTGTGGTTGCCATCCTCGCCACGTGGCACCGCTCGCTGCCGGCTCTGCGCGCTGCCGAAGGCTCGGGGCTGAGGCTCAGCGCTGCTCGTTTTGTTTTTATCGAGGTTGTCTTTTTGCTTATCGCTCTCCTGAGCCCTCCTGAGTCAGCGGCGGATTGCTTTTCCAAGGCAGGGCAGCCAGAGCAGGGAGCAGCAGGCTGCAGGTAGCGGCACGCACCGTGCTGAGCCCAGCCCTGCCGGCGGCCTCAGGCAGCGAGCAGCTTCTTGGCCCGCGCAAGCCCCTGCAGATGGTGATTAATCTGCTCACACCCCTGAGGGAGCCGAGCGGCTGCCTCCAGTCTGGGAGCTGGAAGGAGCTGCTGAGTGCTGCTGCCGAACGCTGCGCGACCTCCTCTGAAATCACGGTGGGAACAGGGATGCCGTGTTTTGAAGCGCTCGCTCTCTGTTGCTGCCGAGCTGCAGCTCTCAGCCCTGGTGGTCCTTTGCTCAGTGCACCGAAGTCAGCGCGCGTGCCCTCTGAGCACAGACACGTCAGCATTTAGGGAGGGTTTCTGCCTCGTACAAAATGGTTTGGGATGCAGCAGCACAAAGAGGTGCGGGCAGCCTTGGCCGAGTGCTGGCAACTAGGCCAGCAGCTCCACGTGCGCATCCAAAGCAAACAGAACCTGGTGGGCAGTGCAGGGTGTCTGCTCCAAGGGCTGAGGGAGCCGCACTGTGCCCTCACCAGGGCTCGCTTTGGGGGCTGTGCAGCCGAGGGAGCAGCCAGGGCTGTGCCCCGTGCCATGTGGTGGTGCCAGTGCTCTGTGCCGTGTGCCAGTGCTAGGTGCCATGTTGGGGTGCCAGTGCTCTGTGCCATGTCATTGCATGTGTCAGCAGCAGGAGCAGCAGCCCGTCCCTCCCCAGGGGGCACAGACACACAGACACGGGTTAAAGCTGTGCAGGAGCACTGGCAGCAGATGGACCCTGTGGGCACTCGGTCCATGCAGAGGAGCACGGCTGGAGCAGCGCCCGATGCTTTGCTCCCACACCACAGTGCCTCCCATGCAGGGCTGGTGTGTGGGAGCGCTCAGCTCTGTGTGTGCTGCACGCAGTGACGCAGCTGGGGACACCGCAGTGGGGCTCCCAGTGCTCGGTGACTCAGTGCTGCTGCACCAGTTGGGTTTGGGACCGGTATGGTTCAGCGCGAGTGGGGTTTGGGGCTGCTGCAGTTCAGCTCATTCTCTTCCTGCAGCGTGAGAACAGCCCCTGCAGCACTCATCCTTCAGCCAGTGGGGTGTTATGTTTCTGTGGGAGCGAAGTCAGGAGGTTTCTGTGCTGAGCAGCCTCTACACTCAGGGTCGTGCGCTGCACGCATGGCAGCTGCAGCCATCTCCTCACCACTGCAGCGCACTGAGCTGGGATGATGCTGTGGTCCCTGTGGGCTGCACGGCGTTGGAGCGATGCTTTACATCCCTGCAAGCACCAGGGGTGAGGTCTCCCGTGTCGTTTGCCCGCAGCCCCGCTGGGGGTCTGGACCCCCCCTCATACGGAGGAGTTGGAGGCAGCCGCACACTTCCTCTTTTGCTCAGGGTTCTTCTTATGCAGAAGTGAGCTGCAGGGTGCAGGGTGCAGGCTCTGGGAGGGCTGTGGGGCCCCCACCCACCCTGCGGCAGAGCCCGTGGGGGGCAAGGTGCCCCCAGAGGGGTGCTGCCACAGGTGGCCCAGCTGCAGAGCACAAAGGGTTAGGGCTGAGGTTAGGGTTAGGATTAGGGCTGATGTTTGGGTTAGAGTTAGGGCTAGGGTTGGGGGTAGGATGTGCGGGGTGGCTGCTCCATCCCCCTGCGTCCTTTGGTGCTGTGCACAGTGTTAGGTGCAGGCACAGCTGGCCCCCACCCATGGCTCTCCCTGTCCTTGTGGTGCATGAGGAACTGCATCTCGTCCCCAGCAGGGCGCCGCCTAGGGCAGAACGGTGCCCAGGGTCCCTGATGCGGAGCCTGGGGTCCCTGATGCGGAGCCTGGGTGTGCACAAAGCCTGTGCTGACCTCTCCTTCCTCCCTGCAGTGAACTTGCTGGGGCTGCTGAAGTGGCGGGCCAAGCCCAGCCTGCTGGCAGGGAACCTGCAGAAGCTGATGCATGTGGATGGAGGGGAGGTCATCAAGGTAGGAGAGGGGCTGCTGGCACACAGCGGGCGGCCAGCTGGGCTGGGCCCCAGTCAGGAGGGGGGAAACGTGTCCTGGAAATGGGCTGGACACCTCTGAAGGAGAAAAGCTGTGACGGGACAGCAGCAGCTCTGTGCTGGAGGTACCTCCTCCTCACGGTGCCGTGAGCGCTGGAGCCTTCTTCACTGCCATCTCCTCCCTGCAGTTCCTCCAGGACACGTTGGATGCTTTGTTCTCCATCATGATGGAGAACGCGGACACTGACGTCTATGACATGCTCATCTTTGATGCCCTGGTAAGCAGGATCTGTTTCCCAGCTGAGCTTTCGGCAAAGGACCCGACCTGGGTGCCCACCTTGTGCCCAGGTCCCGCCCTGTGTCCGTGTGCTGGTGCCCAGGGGCACCTGGCAATGCCCCGTGCTGAGCTGCACGGCCTCTCCCCAGGTGTTCATCGTGGGGCTGGTGGCTGACAGGAAGTTCCAGCACTTCAACGCTGTCCTGGAGGCATACATCCGCCAGCACTTCAGTGCCACACTCGCCTACAAGTGCGTATGGGGCACCAGGGCTGGAGCAGGGACCCAGGGGCAGGAGCTGCAGCGGGGCACAGCGCCGGGCCCGCACGGCAAGGAAGTGCCACGCTGTCCTCACGCATCCCCGTCCCATAGGAAGCTGATCGCGGTGCTGACGCAGTACGTGGAGCAGGCGAGCCGGGGGGAGCCCTGCGAGCCCCTCCTGCGCACCTTCAAGGCCCTGGAGTACATCTTCAAGTTCATCGTCCGCTCCCGGCACCTCTTTGCCCAGTAAGTGCCACGTGTGCGGAGATGGGGCTGGGGGGAGCGGGGAGGGTCCCGCGGGGTCTGTGCACTGCGGGTGCACACCTGAGGGTGGTACCCACGGCTCCGGGCGCTGCCGTGTCCGCCGGTCCTTGGCCGTGCTCCGCACTGCTGTCTCTCCACCTGTGGAGGTCTCTGCCCCTTCTCTGCCACGTGCAGGGCTCCCTCCTGCTGCTGCCGGTGCCGGTGCCAGCAGCGCTGTCTGTGCCCGGGGTGGGGGGGCCGAGGCGCGGCGCTGCGGGAGGACGTGGGCTCTCAAAGCCGCCGCGCTGGGTGAAGCACCTCGCCGTGCTTGCCAAGCACAATGGCAGCGAGGCAGCGGGTCGGCGTCAGTGAGGAGCGTGCCTGCAGCTGGGTGGCTGTCGGATTAATCCCTGCTGGATCGGATCTGCTGCCCGCGAGAGTTGGCACGTGGTGCCCACGATCACGGTGCTGTGTGCTGGTGTGGGGCGCAGAGCGTGCACCCCCCAGGGCTGCGGCCCCACTCTGCCCTGCGGTGCTCGGTGCGGCTCCCGCTGCGGCGGCCTCGGGAAATAACATCTCCTCTCGTGTGTGTAAATCACAGCATCGTGTAGAGTAGGGCCAGAAGGGACACGCAGAGGTCAGAAGTAAACTCCTGCCCCAGGGCGGCGTTGGCTCTGCTTCCGCCGCTCCTGACAGATGGCTTTTGTCAATGCGCTCTTACAAACCTCCCTGCTGCAGACAGTGATGCTCCCCGGGCAGCCGGCGCAGCTCAGGGCCTGGCAGCCTAGCGCACACCCCCTGCCCTTGCTGCTGCCCACCCCAGGAGCTGGGAGACAGCCCCCAGTGTCCTCATCCCAGCAACTCATCCCCCATGCAAAGCACAGCTCTGTGCAGGCGGCACGAGGGGCTGTGTGGCCCCACGCCCTCATGGTGCTGCTCAGGAGACGGGTGCTCAAAGCGGGGACCTCCAGGTCTGTCCAGGACCTGGTGCCCTTTGTACCCTGTGGGTGCTGTGTTCTCATTCTCACCCCCTTGGATTGCACTGGGACAGACAACACCCCCAGCCCGGTGTGCACGTGGGGACACAGAAACATCGGTGGGGGAAACTTCTGTGAGCACTGTCAGGCAGTTACCAGGAAGGGCAGGTTCTGTTCCTGTTTCATGCCAGGTATGGGGCACCAAAAGCTAAGCCTCCCCAGTAGAGAACAGAGGGGATGTGCCCTGCTCAGAGCAGTGCTGGAGATGAGGGGCCCTGTGCAAAGCAGCAGTGCTGGAGGTAGTTGCAGCTCAGGGTGGCTGCAGACGGAGATAGCTGCAGATGGAGGTGGCTGCAGATGGAGGTGGCTGCAGCTGAAGGTGGCTGCAGATGGGGGTGGCTGCAGATGGAGGTGGCTGCAGGTGGAGGTGGTTGCAGCTGGAGGTGGTTGCAGCTGGAGGTGGTTGCAGATGGGGGTGGCTGCAGATGGGGGTGGCTGCAGATGGGGGTGGCTGCAGATGGGGGTGGCTGCAGATGGGGGTGGCTGCAGATGGGGGTGGCTGCAGATGGGGGTGGCTGCAGATGGGGGTGGCTGCAGATGGGGGTGGCTGCAGATGGGGTGGTTGCAGATGGAGGTGGCTGCAGATGGGGGTGGCTGCAGCCCCATGGCTCCATCATACAGAGGAACCCACCCCTTTGCTTTGAGTGGAAGGAGAGGGCAAATCCCCAGCTCATAAGGCTTCCGGCAAAGCAAATTAATTCTAAGGAGCATTTGCAAACAGCTGTATGAATTAGTTAGCGTTAAAATAGAGGCATCCCTGAAGACATGTAGTTTTTATTCATCTTCCCTTTATCTTTGCGATCTTAGCAGTGGAATAACATGGGCTCTTCAGATCTCCCAAATTCTTTAAACGGTGCTAAATTTTGTACACAGTTTGTAATTGAAAGGAATTAGGTTGTAATTACAATGAGTTACTGCAGGTTGCTGTGTCTGTTTGGTGACATCTGCTGCAGCCAGAACCAGGCAGCGGCCGCAGTGCCGCTGCTGGGCGACGTGGTGGGTCCTGCTGCTGCCAAGGCTCATGGCAAGGTGCTCCGAGCCCATGGGTCAGGGACCCTCGTAGAAGCAAGGAAGGGTTTGAGTTGGAAAGGACCCTTAGAGGCCATCTGGTCAGGGACATCCAGCAGGGACACCCACAGCTCCATCAGTGCCCAGAGCCCCATCCCCTGACCTTGGGGGTTTGCAGGGATGGGGCACCACCGCCTCTCTGGGCAACCACTGCAGTGCCTCACCAGCCTCACTGTGAAAGACTTTTTCCTTATAATGAATCAGCATATACCCTCTTTTAGCCTGAAATGCTTTCCCCCTGCCCTATCACCAGAGGGTCTGTCCCCTCCTTTCTTACCACCCCCTCAGACACTGGCAGGCCGCTATCAGGTCTGCCCGGAGCCTTCTCGTGAGCTCACAGCCCATGGCTAACAATTCTCTATGCATGGGTCTGTTCTGCAGGTGGGCTCTGCAAGGTGCCCGGGTTGCAGGGCTCAGGTTTCCAGCTGAGGTGGGAGAAGCTGGTGGAGCCCCCATCCCTGGGGCTGTTCAGAACGGCAGAGATGTGGCCCTCGGGGCCGGGGCTCAGTGTGCACGGTGAGGGTGGCGGTGGCAATGCAGTGGCACGGGGCAAGCCTTGGCTGTTGCAGGCTCTACGAGGGGAAGGAGACGGCCGAGTTCCAGCGCTCGCTGCAGCGGCTCTTCCAGACCCTGAACCAGCTGATGAAGTCCCCATTGGAGGGGCCCACGCTGCTGTCCCAGGTACGGCGGGGGGCTCTGGCTCTGGTCCCAGGTTGGGGGATGGATGGATGGACAGATGGATGGATGGATGGATGGATGGATGGACAGTGTGCCCAGCCGGGTGCATGGTGCTGCAGCCAGGGGCGAGCTGCAGCTCCCTCCTGCAGACCTGCTCCTGGCCGGGGCAGCGCGGCCTCTCCCTTCGTTTTGCTGCTGTTTCTGTCCTCATTCTGTGGTTTCTGCGTTGCATTGCTTCGTGGCATTCTTAGATAACGCCGTACAAATTAACTCACGTTTTAAAGCACGTCGTTTGAGGATTGATAACAAAAGCAGTCCTCATGAGGAAGGGGGCTGTCCCTCCTCATCCCCTCATCGCATCCAACCACGGGTCACCCTCCTCGTTCCCACCGCGGTCCCGTTGCCCTGTAGAGGCTCCGTGCCACGGTGCCCTGGAGGACAACCCCCGCCTTTGCCTTGGGACACTACATCCCCGCGGCTGAGCTCTGGCTCAGGTCGGGGACAGAGGCGATGAGAGCGGCAGGACGCGGCTGTGGGGAGCAGGCGGGCGCCGGGCACCACGCACCCACCCCAAGAGCTCAGCGGGGACGGCAGCGATCCTGCTGCAGCCGGGCTCTGCGAGTGCACGGCCCGGGGCTGTCAGCGGGGACATCAGGGCGTGCTCCGCCCCGGGGGGCTGTGCTGGCTCCCGGGGGCGATGCGCTGTGTGCGGCTGCGGGTGCCCCGCTGCGCGCCGATGTCCGGGTGAGCGCTGCCTGCAGCCCGGCGCTGGCTCTCAGCCTCAGTGCCGCCGTTTTTCCGTATTTCCGCGCCAGCGCAGCTCTTCTGTGGGTGTGATGAGCTGCCTGCGTTAGAAGGATGGCGAGAAATGGTATTTCCCGGCGCACCTTCGTGCTGCCGCGGCTTCAGGGCAGAACAATTTGGGGATGGTGTCCCGGCAGCGCCGCCCCAACGCGGGTGACCCTCGGGGCGCTGGGGCTCAGGCTCGGCCCCGTGCCCACCCCGCTCCCGCTGGCTCCGCGCACCGGGTCCGCTTCCCCGGGCGGGGGCCGAGCTCCGCGGCGGGATCCGTGCCGCGGACCGGAGCTTCCCCGTGAGCGCGGCTGCCTTGGCTGCCGGCGCTTCCATAGGGAGGGCGGGGGGGATCGCCCGTTCTCTCGCGCTGCTCTCAGCCACGGCCCCGCGCCGGCTGCGGGCGGGCGCCGCTGGTGGTGGGTTCCTGCCGGGCACCGCGGAGCGTTCGCCGGGTGCTGCAGCGCTGGGACCCCTCGGTGCGCAACGAAGGTGGGAGAGCGGCTCTGACAGCGAGAGCACCTGAGCAGCTCTAAAAGCACGGCAGCGGGACCGGGGACGGTGACAGCGCTATGGCAACGCCAGCGCCGCCGCTCCGCGCCCATGGGAGACAGCTCACCCAAAGCTGGGAGTTAGTAGGGGAGCGACGGGGAGAAGCGCAAAGAGATCTTTTGCCGCAGTAAAACTCGCGGCTCCGTGCGAGTATTTATAAGTACCCTAGGGTATGTATGCGCGAGGATATTTCTGACAAAGGCGGCCCTGACCCGGGGCGCAGCGCGGTGCTCGGCACCACGGCCCCATCGCAGGCACCCCGTCGAGCCCCGCCCGTCTCCCAGGGGAGAACTCCGAACTCCGGGACCCCTCCGCGCGGCCGCAGCCGCGGGGCAGAGCCCCAGCCCCGCCCGAGATCCGCCGGCGGTTGACGCGCATCGCAGCTCTGCCTACTCCTGTCGTTAGAGCTGCAATTATCTGATCAGCGCGGGCAGCGTTGCTAATAGCTCGTTAGCTGCAGCGCTCCCCCGAAGGCCACCTCCTCCGAGAAGGAAGCGCTCCTTTGTTGGACTGCTTCAGGCGTTGGGGTTTTGCGCTGTTTTGACTGCTCTGTGCCACGGAAGGACCCTCATTTAGGTCTGACGAGGAGCATTGGAAGGGATGAGGCCAGGGACAAACCCGTGTGCTCCTGGGACAGGGAGCAGCCGGGCCCCCAGGCACCACCACCGCTGCTGGGCTGGCCCTGCTCCCAGAGCCCTGCTCTGCTCTGCAGCTCAGGCAGCTGAGATTTGGGGTGGGACAGAGCTGCAGACTGCGGGCACGGGCAGGTCCCCATGGCACACAGCCCCTTCCCCTCGGCCATGCCCCATTCCTGTCCCCATGGCACACAGCCCCTTCCCCTCGGCCATGCCCGGTGCTGGCAGACAGAACTCGCCGCCCATCGATCACAGATCAATGAAGAATTAAAGAGTGGCAGAAAAATTCATGTTAATCAGCCCAGCTTTGCTAAGCATGGAGGTTAATGAAAAAATCAAATGTAGGGGACGTTTTTCTGAAGCGGTGAATGTGACTGAATGAGATAACCGACACAATGCGCGAGACCAGCAGCGGTTTGGCTTTGTACAGTGTTCTGATTTAGAATTAGCGTTGTATGAATGCATTAAAATAACAGCTTTTAAATCTTTTTAGTATGTATCTTCTCAGTAGAGAAAGGGGAAAAAAAGCAATTAGGAGCGGAGAGGCGTCCTGCGGGGACGGGCATCCCTTGTGGGCAGAGCTGTGAGTGCTGGTGGCTCTGGGAGCAGTGGCCGTGTGCCTTCTGCTGGTGCTGGGGGCACCTCTGGGCCTCAGAGCAGAGGCTGGAGGCAGTGACTGCTATTGACAGGAGACACAGGTGCCATCACAGTGATTTTGGGTGCATTGCTGGGCATGGGCAGCATAGCGGTCACTGCCTTGTCCGTGCCGTGTCCGTCTGTCTGTCCTTCTGTCCATGCGCCCTGCCCCGCAGGCACGCGGTCAGAGCCCTCATCTCTCCGCAGGGGGCGGCCCTCAAGTATCTGCCTTCCATCCTGGAGGATGTCTTTGGGATCTTCGACGCCTCTGTGCTGGGGTAGGTGTCCCCGGCCCCAGCCCCACTCGCACCCCCAGGGACACCCAGCCCAGCCGCCCCCAGGATGGGCAGCGCCCCCCTCAAACCCTTCCCCGTGCAGACGTGTTGGGGTTGGCTCGGTTTCGGCAGGGATCAGTCGGTCCCCGGGGCTCTCCTGTTGTTTTCTCCAAACAAAAGGGGCGGCGGTGCTCGGGGGCTGCAGAGCGGGTCCTGGCAGCCTGCTGCTGGATGCTCGTTAATTCCCCTGTCTGCATGGCAGGGTCCTGCTGCGGGACTTCATCGGCAACCTGCAGCCGCAGCGCCTGCTGAGGCAGAAGCTGCAGTCCCTGACCGACATCGTCAACAGCAAGGTCTTCCAGTCCTACGGTGAGAGCAGAGCGGGTTCTTGGGGTGCAGCCCGGCCCACCCTGCTGGGGACAGCGCCGGGTTTAGCACGGGGACGTGTCCCCCCACCCCCCTGCCCTCGCTTCGCTGGGTTGTGTCCACAGGAGGTGAACTCTCAGAGCTGCTGCCAAAAGCCACGCGTCGCCTCGTGCCGTGGTCGTGAGCTCCTAGAACCGTTTTCAAACACATTGTGTTGCAGAAGGAACTCGGGCTTAGAGGGAGGAAAGGGGTGTAGAGAGATGGCAGCCGTGATTTTGGGGAGGGGATGCTCACTGTCCAGCGGGAAGGACGCCTTGCACGGCTCCCAGCTCTGCCTGGAGGCTGTTTGCAGCTGTGGAACCACTGAGGTTGGGGAAGGCCCTTAAGACCACCAGGTCCAACCACTGATACTCTTACCAGTCATATAGATGCTGAAAAAGGAGCAGGCTTGTTAAGTTTTGCCTGCAAGGAGGAAGGGGCTGCCAGAACGCCGGGAGATGGGCTTGGGTGTGAGGTTGTCCCAACACGCCGAGCAGTGCCGGTGTGGAGGCAGTGCTGGCCGAGCCCTGGCAGCCGGGGGCCATTGGGGTGAGAAAGTCTCCATCTGTTGAATCAAACCCAAAGCACCCTCAGCAGAGAAGCAGCGCAGAGTCTCGGAGCCTTTCCATTAGGATTTCAAGCCTTTCCAGAACGATCTGCCCCAGGAGCGGAGCAGGCTGCAGCCCAGTCGCCGTGCGCTCCCTCTGCGCTCTCAGTCCCCCTGGGTGTGGGGAGCTGCGGGTGCGCATCGCCAGCCCCACGCCTCCGCCCGCCCCACAGAGTGCCGGGACCTGCTGCTGCGCATGGCCGTGCCCGTCCTGCGGGACCTGATCGAGAGGGGCGAGGAGGAGGACGCCTGCGTGGAGCTGCTCAGCACCATCCTGGAGGTGCTGTACACGGCCCAGAAGGTACCGCCCAGCTGCCCTGCCGGGCCCCGCTCCCTGTGCTGGCTTCACCCTGGAAATTGGTGTCTGGCCACCGGCTCGTCCCTGGGGTGGCTCTGTTGGGGTGGTGCTGTCCTTGCGGGCTTTGCGCTGACTTCCAGCTCTGTTTGTTGCAGAGAGCGGAGGAGAACCGGCACAGGGAGCGCGGTGACTCGGAGCTGGTGAGTGCTGGTCCCGGGGCTCTGCAGGGGGGATCTGGGTGCCCAGGCGCTGGGGAAAGCCTTGTGCACCTCCTGCCCAGCGCAGGCCTGGGGCTGTCACCTGGGGTCGGTGCGTGGAGCTGTGCCGCTGTGGGGATGGAGGACCCTCCCTGCAGTGGTGACAGATGGGGCTGAGCTGGGAGCCCTTACCGCCCACACCCAGCTGGGAGTGCAGGACTCGTGCACAGACCTCTGCTTGGGCACCATGTGTCCTTGGTGCCTAATTTCACACAAGAGGGGGTGCTCTGAAGTGGTGCGTGGGGTGCTCGTGGACTCTGGGGCTGCTCTGATGCTCGCGGGACACCCCGAGCTGCCCCACCTGGCCCTGCTGTGCTCGCTGCCCACTCGGTGCTGGAGCACAGGGCGTGGCTGGGGCCAAGCAGGGGCAGCAGGATGCTGGAGCAGGGCTGGGTCCTGGGAAGAAGGAGCTCAGGAAGGATAGGACATGAACCTGCAACACAAAGCAGTGGACAAACGACAGCGCACAGCCGGGGAGTGCTGATTCCCACCCGGCAGGGAGGCCTGTGACCGTGGCTGTCCTTGTGGCTCCTGCCCAGGCACTGTGGGTATGTGTACGAGGACAATGCTCTCTCAGCAGTGCTCTGTGCCATGGCCTGTTTTCCACGAGGTTTTCTTTACCTCTCGCCTCTGATTTCCCTCAGCGAAGCGCTGCGGGTGAGGTGTAGCTCTCTGACCTGTGTGGCTGAACGAGACCGCTGCTGCTGCTCGGGGCTCTGCCTGCCCAGACAGCCTAGAAGCTGCTCCATGGGACCGCAGTGCCCGAACAGCCCCCAGCACTACTCCTGTGGGTGTGAGGGCTGACCCCCCTGCGCCTCCGGCACTGTCTGCCCTGGGACCTGCGGTGCTGCGAGTGCACTCCGCGCTCTGCTGGGCTGACCGTGCTGCTGGGCACTGGCTGTGGAAGAAGGCAGCCTGGCCGTGCACTGGGAGCTTTGGGTCTCGGGATGCCACAGCCACAAAACCTGGGCGGGTTCTGCTCAGCTGCAGCGAGTGCCGGGCTGATGCCTTGGGTGCAGCTGTGCCCTGTGCTTTCACTACACACCACCCCACAGCCCCTGTTGGGCCATGTCCCCTGCCACCCTGCAAGCCCTTGTCTGAGCGGGGGACACCAGCAGCTCCCAGAGCAGCTGTTCCTGCGACATTTTGGGACAGCACAGAGAGCTGTGCCCCAGCTCGGCAGGACACTGCCTCTGCCTGCTTTCCTACACTGGCAGCTGTGCCTGTGCCGTACCCTGGGCTGTGTCTGGGTGCCCTCCAGGTGTCTGTGACCCCCCTCAATGTGTCCCACAATGGAGCGGTGCATCAGCTCTGGAAAGTGGAACTCGGGCACGCAGCAGAAACAGTGAAACACTGCACTGCATCCCTGTGTGGGTGTGGGCACGGTCAGATGCAAAATGAAACGTGCAGGCTGAGGATGCAAGTGCATTCTGAGAGGCTGCTGAAGGGATGGGGTCTCCCCTTTCGCACGGGACCTGCTGTGCAAAGGGCCACTTGGGATTTCTGTACTCCGGGGTCTCAGTGTACAGCATGCGGTTGGAGCAGTGGGGATTTGCAGCTGCTGAGTGGGAGTTTTGGGAAGGATGAGTGGATGGAGGAGTGAGCAGAGCCACCTGGTGCGGGAGGAGACATGGGCTGCGCACAGGAGAGCAGCAGGTGGAATTCTTGGCTGAAGGTTCCCCTGGTTCCGCCCTTTCCCAGCTCTCTGTGCTCTGAGCACAGAGGCACAGAGCCTGGGTTGGACACACACTCCGTGCCCCGGGCTGTGCTGTGCCCCATGGTGAGTTCGGGGTCTCTGCTGACACTGCCAGTGCCACCACCCCCGACATTTCCTCGGGGTCACCCTGTGTTACACATCCCGGCCACCTCGCAGGAGCCAGAGCTGCTCAGCAGCACCGCAGCACCCTGCCGAGAGCGTGGGGACGATTCCTCCTGTGCCCACCTGGAGAGAAACCCCTGTTAACTCTGCAAAACTTCTGCAGAGCCCTGCGGGCCACAGAGCATGCAGGTTAGCACAGTTTCTAGCAGAGAGCTGCGGCAGAGCAGGAACCCGTGCTGGGGCTGCTCCCTGTGCGAGCAGCTCCCGCTCGATGGGCCCCAGTTCCCTGTAGCTCTCAGGGGCCGGGGTGCAGCGTGCGGCACCAGGGGTGCCCCCAGCCCGGCTCAGGGTCACCTGGGGAGATGAGCATCGCCCGCTCCCCGTGCCACCCGCTGCGGCCGTGACGCTCCGTGCCTTGCAGGTGAAGGTGAAGAGGCACGTCCAGCTGATCCTGGAGCGGCTGCTGCACACCGTCAACAGGAGGGTGATCGTCCTGGAGAGGGACAACAGCCTCAGGGTGAGTACCACCGCCTGTGCCCGGCGTGGGACCGCGCCGCGTCCCCTGGGGGTGAGGAAGGGAGGGGCTGCGTGATGCGGGTACAGGGAGCAGGTGGCAAATGTTCCTTGGCGGTGCCGTGGTGTCTGGCAGCAGCTGCTGGGGATGGGTTTGTGGGTATTGAACGCAGCAGGAGGCACGAGAGAGCCCAAAAAAGGAAGGAGGAAATGTGCCAGGAGTGGGTGGTGGAGCAGGGGGGGTGCTGGGAGGAGCACGCAGGGTGCTTGCGATGCAGGAAGCTCATTTGGAAGCAGATGAAGAGGTTTGGGCTGTATTCTCTGGAAAACAGTGACTGGACCCAACCGGCTTTCATCATTTTACACACGGGAGGAGCGTGCTGGGATGGTCACCTCGTGCTGAGCTGTTGGCAGGATGCAGCACGGCTGAGGCTCTGCGCGGAGCAGCTGCACCCGGTGCAGTGGTTTAATGATGCGGGAGGGGAAAACCATGCTCTGTGCAAGTGTGGCTGACCAGGCTGTGTGGAGCAGCCCGGGTTGTGTGGGACAAGGAGATGGGTCTGGAGGCATCTGGGGTGCAGTGCTGCGGGGAGCTGCCATGCCGTGTCACACCCTGCTGTCCAGTGCTGTGCCGTGCAGTGCCATGCTGCACTGTGCTGTGCCACGCACCGTGCCCAGGGAGGTTTTCTGGGGCAAACCTGTAGTTCTGCCATCCCGTGCTTAGCTCTCATTCATAAATACCTGGCTAAACCAAGGTGCTACGGGCAGGATGGGACCTTCCTTCTCACTGGCTGTGCTGCTGCGCCCTGGCAGAGGGGCCTGACTCCTTCACGAGCTGTTCCAGGCAGCACCTCTGTGGTCCTGGAGTGGCCCCATTGCTGAGGTGGTGGAGGGTGCTGTCCCTCCTACTTGCACCCAGCTGCAAGTAGCCCTGTGCTGGGCTGTGTAGGGCTGTATAAGGCTGTGCTGGGCTGTGTGGGGCTGTACAAAGCTGTGTGGGGCTGTGCTGGGCTGTGTGGTGCCGTGTGGGGCTGTGCCGGCTGTCAGGGTGGGCGGGCGCTTGCTGGTTGTGATTCAGGTGGATTCAGGCAGGCGATGCGTGCCAGGTTGGGCTTGGTATCATCTTGCTTTTAGCCTTTGTTCTCAGAATGCGTGATTCAGTGCCAGAGGAAGTGAGAGCACAAAAAGAGCTGTTTGAAGCTACCCACGGGGCTGTGACAGAGATAAGGAGGAGAGCTGGCTGCCGGAGCACGGCCTGATGCGCAGCGCGAGGAGAAGGAGAGCGATGCTTTGGCGGAGCCTCACTTTCTCTGCTCGCTCCTCTTCCCACGCTCTGGCCCCGCTGTGCTCTGGAAATGCTGTCTGGCAGCTTTCTCACCTCAGTTCATCGCTTTCACGGCGCTGTCGCAGTCCCGGGCTTCACCTCGTTGCTTGTGGCTGCTGCCGACCGCTCTGATCCCGGAGCCCGGTCCATCGACGCCGAGTTGCTCCTCTCGCGGGTTGCAATATTTGAGCTGCTAAATTCTGCCCCCCCGTCATTAGCTAGCGTGCCCTGCAGCCGGGGGCTTTGCCTGGCCAGGTGGATGCGGAGCAGGGGGGGGTCAGTCCCTGCCCTGGGCCGTGTGGGGCAGGAAGCTCCATCCCATGCAGACAGAACTGGGGCGGCCAGGCTGCGCAGTGACGCCGGCACACAACGAGCTCGCTGGGCAGAGGGAGGTGGCCTCACATTGCGCCAGGGGAGGCACGAGTTGGATCTTAGGAACGATTTCTTCTCCTGCAGAGTGGTTGGGCGCCAGCATGGGCTGCCCAGGGAGCGGGGCTCACCATCCCCAGGGGTGTTCAGGACCGTGGAGATGCGGGGCTGGGGGACGTGGTCAGTGGGCACGGTGGGATGGGGGGGGCTGGGGATCATGGAGGGCTTCTCCAGCCTCGGTGTCTGATTCTATGGGAGCTGCAGCGCTCCTGGGTCCCGGCCCACCCGCACTGGGGCTCCTCTCTCTCGCCCTTCTCTGCCGCCCCTGGCAGCGGGCACAGGACTCTCCCCCTGCCCCCACCGTACAGCGAGGGGCTCCCAGGACCTGCTGGAGCCGTGGGGCTGCTTGGGGTCAGGATGGGACGGCAGCACTGATGGGGGCCGGGGGCTGCTCCAGCCGCGTCCAGAACAGAAGCGCACAGCCAGGAGAGGGTGTAACAAAAATAGCGTCTCCCTAGAATTTATTGGTTTCTCCGTCAATACAGCCGCTGTTCCCCTCACCTCTTATTTACACGGGAGCTTCAGTACGTTAAACGGAACGGTTAAAAATATAAAAGCTGGTGCTACCCAAACCCTAACGTCAGAGGGAGGGAGAGGAGGCAGGAGCCGGTGTCTGCGGGGGCCCCGGGCAGCGCGGCTCACAGGAACCAGAAGCACTTGCGCCTGGATTTCTTGGCGTCCAGCTTTGCGGGGGGCGAAGGCTCCTGCCGGGCGGGGGGGACGGGCCCCGGCGCGGGGCTGCTCTGTGCTGCGTCGCCCTCCATGTGGCTCAGCACCCGCTGGAAGCGGCCCTCCTGCTGCCGAAAGTCGTGCTCCACGCTGCGGGGAGAAGGGACGGCGTCACGGCACTGCTGCGGCGCCGGTGCTGCGCTGGGGGCTCGGCTGGGGCTGCGGCCACCGCCACCCACTGCCTGCATGCTGCACGGCTGGGAGCGGGGTGGGGGCCGGACCTGGGCCCGGGGGCAGCTATCTGCCCACACATGGCACCGCGCTGCACCCAGAGCACGTGGGGACCCCCAGTACTGGAGGGACAGACCGACGGACAGCCCTGACCCAGTGGTGCTTCCCCCCTCCACTCGTAGCATCACAGCTGCTCTCGGAGCTGCTCTGCTTTTCTCCTGGCCGTGGCTCCCTGTGCTTTTCCTACTGTTTCATCCCCTCACCCAAGCTCCTTTGCCCTAAACACCAAACATACCACATCCCTCCTGCAGAGCTTAGCTGCTGTGTGGGCCCCCCCCGAGTGCCCGGAGCTCGTCCCCTGCACCCTGGGCTGGTGGCACTTTGGCGCCGGGTAGTTTGGGTTTTGTGCAGCAGAAGCTGAGTTCCTGATGTAGGAGTGCAGCAGTGCAGGGCAGAGGGGCGATGCTGTGCCCGTAACAGGAGAGGCAAGGGCTGGCTGTGAGCCCTGGGGGTCGCTGGGGGTCTACTGCAGTAGAATGCTCTGGGTATTGACCTGGCTGTGGTGGGAGCCGGCCCCCTGCCCTAGCTGGGGATCAGCGGGATGCAGTGCAGGAGCTGAGGTCTTTGGGACCCCTGAGAGCCCCTGGAAAGGGGCTGTACCCAGCCCTGACGTTACAGACCCCCACTGCCCTCGCGTCCCTGAGCCCAGTGCGGCCATAGCACCAGCAGCAGGGGTGAGAGTCTGATAGCATTCCTAATGCAAAGCACGTGGGCACCGCTGGTCCGGGTAGGGAAGGAGGGGACGCATCACCCACCGCCAGCACCAGGTCTCCTGCGCGTCCCCAGAGCCCCCCGCTGTCCCTGCAGCACCCGCAGGCAGGGCACTGGAGGCCACGTGCTGCGATGCTCCCTCACCCGGAAAGCGCTTCCATCTCCGAGCAGCCACCTCCCATCAGATCAGCAAGGTGCTGCTGCCAACACCGCACGTGGCACTGACACCCGTGCAGCACGCCGGCACCCCGTGCTCCCTGACCACCCGTCCCCATTCCTCCCACCTCTGCAGGCACCCAACCACCTCCGTTCCCCCACAGCTGCGTGCACCCCTTGCACAGCACCCGGCACAGCCCTGTGCAGCTGCCCCAGTCCAGCTCCCACCGTGTCCCACCGGAGCCTTTTCCCCGCACGTGGAGGCAGCGGAGCCCAGCGGGAGCCCGCAGCAGGACCCACCTCCCCAGCAGTGCCATCTCTCCCAGCCGCAGTGCCGCATTGAGACAGCCTCGTCAGTCCCAATTAGCGCTGACGGCCCCCACGAGCTATCGCGGGGAGCTGGCTCTGGGCTCTGGTGGCAATGAGCCGGCAACGAGAGGCAACCCCAGCAGGGCTGCAGCAGCGCGAGGGGACAGAGCTGGGTGGGGGACGGAGCTGGGGCACCCCCAGCCCTGATGCACCCCAGGAGCTCACACCGTCCACCCATGGTGCTGCCCAGGGCCGGCTCTGAGCGCATCATCGGTAACAGAAGGAGCAATGCCCGGCAGGAGCCCGGGGAGGAGCTGGGACACAGCAGAGGTGCAGGGAGAGCACCTGGCTCCTTGCTCGTCCTGCACCGGGACAGGATGGGGACCCTGCTGGCCCTGTACAGCGGTGCTGCATCCTGCCCTCGGGCTCAGGGAGGCATTTCTGCTATGAACAGGGAGCACGGCGTGGAGTGACGGTGGAGGAAAAGCTGCACGAGTGCAGGAACGTCCCCAGGGCGGCAGCGCTGCCCCGTACCTGTAGATGATGCAGGCACAGTCCCGGCACGTCCCGCAGTTGGCGATGTCCTGCCCCGTCCGGTACGAGTGTCGCCTGCAATGGAGCAGAAGTGCAGTGAGCGGGGAGCCCCAGTCCCAGGACCCTCCTCTGCGCCCGTACCACTGCCAGGAGCCAGGGCTACAGCTCCGCTCCCAGCTCCCAGCCCCTCTCCCAGCTCCCAGCTCTTCTCCTCTCCTCCCCATGCAGTGCCCTTTGGTGTCGGGCTGAGCGTGGTGCTTCTCGGCTCAGCTCATTTCTCACTGGGTTGCAAACCAGACGGGCGCAGCAGAAGCCCCAAGTCCAAGCACGCCGTCAGCCTCATCTCATCACCGCCCCAGAGCTGCACCTCGTGCCCAGGGCCGCCCCAGGACACCCCACACACGGCACCATGGAGGGAGTGGGATCGTGGGCAGTGTGGGGTCTGTGCGGGGGCACTCCAGCACCCAGCGGTGCCCGGCAGATGGGCAGGGGGAGAGGTGCCAGCCTAATCGCCAGCCTACGCTGGATTTATCTTTTTTTGATGTTTTTGAACAAAAGCATCCTCCTCCTCCAGGGAAGGTGCATGGGACTGAAATAAAGCGGAGCTGGCTGACAGGCCCCAAAGGTCAGCTCAGCCCCAGAGCCATCCTCCTCCCGGATCTCTGCAGAAATGCTATGTGCTGCTGGTGCTGAGCGCAGCCCCACGCGGTACCGGGCTGACGGCTCCTGCTGGAGCTCAGAGCTCCACGGGCAGCGCCTCGGGCACTATAGGGAAAGTGCCCCGATAAAGTTTGGTCCCCCAGCAGATGCCCCCTCCCCACCCCCCCCCGGCCAAGCGAGGCTGTGGCTTTCTGGGGGCAGCCAAGAAAACACCCCCTGTCCCACATACCCGTCACATTTCCCTGCTTAAACTATTTCCCTGTTTCTCGACCTTGATCACGGTTGCTCTCAGCCTGCAGAAACTGGGTCTTGTAGTGCACCAAATTATACCTTCCAATGGGGATTATAGCACCGGCACCTAAATTAGACCACGATACCTTGTATATACGTACAGTAAAAGCACACATAGACGTGTGTGTGCACCCAGTGCGGTACAAGCGGCGCCTTGGGGATGTGGGGATGCTGCAGGGGCACTGTGGGGTGGGTGGCACCGCCGGTGTGCGCGACCTTAGGGCCACCCCACAGCTGTGACACCGACCTGCGGCCGGGCTGCCCCTAGGAGGGACACCGGGATCATCCTTGATGGGATCTCCTACCCCGCTCCTTGTGCCTCTGGGCGCCTTCTTTGCTCATTTGACCGCAGCAGCTTATGGAGCTGAGATCTTAATTAAGCTGCTCGTGGTGAAGCTCAATCAGCTTCAGCAGGCAAACTCACCCAGGCGGCAGGAGCCCTTTCCATGGGCTCTGCTGTGGACTTGCACAGCTGGACATGGCACTGCGGGCAGTGAGGGCAGCAGGCAGGAGCTGCACTGTGGGGGGGGCACTGCCAGCCCACATCCTGTGCCCATTGCACAGGGCAGTGGACCCTCGTGCAGCCCTGAAAGGCGAGGGCCAGGCGGATGCTGTTCTGGGGAAGGGAAGCACCGTGCCCTGCTTCTGCGCTCACTAACGCTTCTGTGGGATCCTCACAGCCACCATTAGCCCTAACTGGAAGGAGGCACTTAGCAGCAGTTTAATTTGGTTAAACAATTAAGCGCGCGCTCAGGCAGGAGGGCCAGGACTCGAGCAGGTGCCCATCTGGCAGGGCAGAGCTCTCCACGGGTGCCACCCGAGCATGGTGCCAGACACAACGTGTGAGCGGTGCTGGGCACGCGCCCGGCTCAGCGCCTGCGGCAGGAACGGCTCTGCCAGTGTGAGGACAAACTAACGAGCTGCCAAGCTAATGAGCTGCCCCATCCCTGTGCCCCAGGCCGTTCCCACACAGTGTGGCTGCGATGCTGCCTGCAGCTGGTACGGGTGGTGGTCGCCACCAGCACCATCACCACTGCTCCTGGGCCACATTAGACATGGGTAGATCATTGACCAGTCAAGGTGCCGAACCCTGCCCACCACCAACCCCGCCAAGCCCTACCAACCCCCGCTGAATCCTGCCCAACCATGCCAAACTCACCAAATCATGCCAAACCCTTCCAAACCCTGCCAAAATGTGCCCCCTGGGCAGCCCTCCCAGCGTAGGGCCCCATGCAAAGGCTCTGCCTCACTGATGGCTGAGCTGGGGGAATCCTCGCAGGTCATTAAAGGGAACATCCTGAGCCATGGCCAAGGCAAACCAGATGGGTGGTGGGGCCCCTCCTGTGGGGCACGCATAGTAGCACAGGGACCCACCCCTGGATACAGCCCTATGATTCCCAAGGTGAGAGCAGGTGTGAGGAGCAGTGCACGCCTGGTGCAGGAGGGGAGCACAGCGGCTGCCCCAGGGCATCTGCAGCAGTGGAGCCCATAGCTGGGACACGGTGCCGGCTCTCTGCTCCCAGTGACTGATGGGGACAGCAGAACCAAGGGGGTCCCTGCTCCCCTCGTCCTCTGGCTGGCACAGGAAGAACAAGCCAAGGGCTGGCAGGTCACTACCCCGAGTCACAGTGCCAAGCAGATCAGGATGGCAGCTCTGAGCTGCTCGGGGGGAAGCACGTCTGGAAAGGGACATGGCTCACATCCTTGGCACGGCCACCCCCGTCCGTCACCAAAGCCCCCATAGAGACAATGACCCCCCCGACACCGCCCCATCTACTCACCCGTCCCGCTGGGCCTCCTTCTTCTCCAGGTCCTGGATGACGTCCAGCAGCACGCGGATGGTTTGCTGGCTGGTCTCCAGCACCCCTTCCAGGGACTGCAGCTGGGACTGCAGGTCCCCCTGTGCCCCCTGTCCCTGAGATGTGTGGCCGTGCTCGTCCCCCGCCGCGGCTCCCGGTGTCCCCTTGGCCGCCACCACCATCTGCAGCAGGTCCTGCACGTGGCGCAGCGTCTCCGACTGCTGGGTGGTGAGGCAGGGCTGCCCATACTGGGGGGGCTCCGGTGCGTGCCCACCGGGCTGAACCGCTGCACTGAAGCCGTGCTGGGGTCCCTTGTGCCTCTCCGGAGCCGCCTGCTCGTGGCCGGGCTCGGCAGCCCGCAGCCGGCTGCAGATGTCCTGGGTGTCCGGATGGCCGAGTGCAGCTGGTGTGGTCTCCAGTGCGGCGGTGGCAGAGCTGTGCCAGCCGGGCGCTGGTGGGGTGGGCGCTGGGGTGCAGCAGGGCCTCCCCCAGGGCGAGCCGCAGAGCTGGTGCTGGGGTGGCGAGGGGTCGCGGGGGGGGTTGCCCTGAGCTGGCTGGTGGAGGAGGGGCGGCTGGCGATGCCCGCGGGGCAGGCTGTGCTCTGAGTCGCTGCGGCCAAGCACCCACACCTCAGAGGAGGGCTGAGACTGGGCACAGGGCACGGAGGCTGGGCGCTGGGGGAGCCCCCGCCCACCCCGGGGGGTCCCGCCGGGCCGGGCGCAGGGCTCGGTGGGGCAGCTCCTGGCTGAGGGAGTACAGCTGGCAGCGGGGCACCCGGCCGTGCCCGGGTATGGGGGACAGGGATCCCTGGGTGGTGGCGGCGGCACGTGGCACGCCGCGGGGTGTTGGGTGAGGGAGGGGGCACGCTCGGGGGTGGGCGTCTGCGGGGGAACAGCCCGCACCGAGGCGGCGGGTGCGGCCCCCCCCGGGCAGCGGGAGCTCCCCAGGGCGGCGAGCAGCCCCGCGTCCCTGGCCACATCGCAGACGCTCCCGCTGTGGGGCCGGGGGGCCTGGAAGGGCTTCTGGAGGCTGGGGGAGGTTTGGATGGCAGCGCTGGCGCAGGCCTTCCTGGGCATGGGCAGCGTCAGCGAGCACGGCTGGGCCTGGGGCCAGCTGCGCCGCGAGGCACAGAGAGCCGCCGGCTCAGGGGGGGCCCTGGGGGGCGGCGAGGCACGTGGGGTGTTGGGGCCGGGGGCGGGCGCTGGGGGGGGGCTGCCCTCCACCAGGTCCTTGAAGCGCACCTGCTGCGTGCGGTTGCGCCGGCGCCGCAGGCGGCTCTCGATGTCGGGCGAGTCGCGGTTGAGCAGCACCGAGCGCACCGTCATGGCTTTCTCCTGGCTGCCCTCACCGGAGGGCAGGGGATCCCGGCTGAGCATGGCTCACAGCCCCGCGGCCGTGGCCCCTGCGTTGTGCCCGTCCCCGGAGCTGCCTGGGGCGGCGGGCGGCCTCATCCCGCACCGCCGCGCAGAGGGGATGCCGCGCAGGAGGCGGGCAGGGGGCTGCAGGGCATGCTGCCCACCTCCCGCACCTACGGCCCCCGGCACGCGGGCGCCCCGAGCACCCTGCCCAGCATCGTGCCTCCCCGCTGGCAGCTCATGGTCCCGCCGCCGTCCGCTGCACTCAGTGCTCTCCGCGCTGAGCTCCACGGAGCTCCAGATGCTGTCTGGCCCCGTGCATGGCTCCCGGCTCCCTGACCTGCAGGGACAGAGAGAGGTGGGTGACCCGGCCCTGCGCCCGCCGTTCCCGCAGACGGGGATGTCTCCCGCTGCCCCGCGGAGCTGCCGGCCTCCGTGCGCCCTCCCACCCCCCATCCCGCGTGGCCATCACCAAACGCAAAGAGACAAGCTTTGATCTCTGGCACTGCCTCCTCAGCACAAAGGGAGAAGGGAAAAAAAGAAACCCCTTTAGCATAAACACGTTACAAGTTCACAGCTCAAATCAAGCAGAAGAAGCCGTTAAAAATAGCTCTGCCTTGCTGGGACTCGGTACCTCGTGTTCGGAGGGTGTGGGGAGCACAGCAGGATGGGACGGGCACAGCTCTGGGCACGGGGAGCTTGGGCGTGGGGACGGATGGACCCCATCCCCATCCTGCCATCACTGGCACACAGCTGCGCATGGCTCCCCTCCCCAAGCAGGGAGGGCACAGCCTCCACCCAGCCCTGCCCCAGCTGTGCCCCACACCAGCTCTGAGCCCCCGTGCCCATCTGGCTCTCCTGCCCACACTAGTTACCCACCACTGCCTGGCCCCTTGTGCTGCTGGGGCACACGGCACCACGCAGCGCTGCATGGCACCGCGCAATGCCTGCCTCCTGCACCTGGCACCAGCAGTGCCCCGTGGCACCGTGCAATGCCTGCATCCTACACTTGGCATCAGCAGCGCCCACCCTCTCTGCAGCTGGCAGAGCCCTGGGCCCCACAGTGGCCCATGGGGATGGGCGCTTTGCTCTCCGTGCAGCCCTGCTGCCGCCCTGTGCCGCTGTGCCCGGCTCTCGTTGTAATGGAGCGGCTGTCTCAGCACCGTGGCCCATAGTCCCCGTGTGCCGGTCATGAGCAAACTTCCCGTGTGTTGACGGCGTCGGCTTCCGCACACGTCCCGGGACCCAGGGGGAGCTCAGTGAGCACCCAGCCGTGCCCAAGCAGTGCAGGTGCCACACACTGCATATCTCCGTGCCCCTCGCTGCTGCCCCTCACCCAGCACTGTGCGGATGCTGCTCCACACGCCACCCGCCGCCTCCCAGCCGTGTCCCTTCCCCGCTCCTGGAGCCGTGCCCGGGCACCAGGGGGTGTTTGCGAGGCAGGAGGCAATGGGGTGTCTTGGTATGGACAGCAACAGGCTGAGCCAGGGAGCGGGATCGCTGCCACGTGGGGCTGCTGCGTGGTGGGGAGGAGCGGCCCCGTGCTCACCCCTGGTCTGGGGCAGCTGACCGGGATGGGGCAGACCCGCTGGGACCACGGGACCCACTCCAGCCCCGCGGTGTAGGAGCGGCGTCCCCAGCGACAGCTGTGCCAGCGTGCTGCCACCGAGCGCGTTTCCCGTATGGGCAGGCAGCACGTCCCCGTACAGCAACCAGCATCCTGCACGTGGGCTGGCACCAGCGCGGCCTGGGGAGCGCTCCCAGGGGTCAGGGTGCCGGGAGGGTGCCAGGAGCTCCCACAGCCCGGCACAGGGCAGGAGCGCTGCGGGCACCATCCATGTGCTTTGGGCACACACGGCCCTGCAAACCCGCGGCGTGGGCCACAGAGCAACCCCAGAATGCTCCGCTGCCCACGCAGCCAACGCGGAGCTGTCAGTCAGCAGCACTCTGCCGAGGCACCCTGCGCCTCCGAACCCAGCACCGCTGGAGATCTGAGGCACGGCACAAGGACAAAGAGAAAACCGATAAATTATACATGTGCTGACTGCATTTGGAGAACGGTTCTGAGGCTGTCAGACACCAAAAGCTAGGACCCTCCCGCTCGTCCTTCTGCATATGCATTACGGTACGGTCAGGTTTAGTGCTGTGCTCAGGCTCTGCTTCTGGCATGCCCGCGTCTCCCCGTGCTAATAATGAGTCCTGCTGGGGGACCGAACCAGGACCACGCAACCAAGCGGCTGCTGCATCTCAGGCACCCCCTGTACCAGAGCTGAATACGAAGGAAACATCTCTGCCGACAGATCCAGCTGGAAGCACAGCTCCAGGGACATTTTGGATGCACAGAAAAGGCCACTGGGAGAGGCTGTGCAGGAAGCGCAGGCACCCAGCGCTCAGCACATCGGGGCTCTCCAGCTGCTCTCTTCCAGCATGTTTGCAGGGAGGTGGTGCTCAGGCCCACGCACGCCGATGCGCTGTATCCCACCCGCCTTCCCGTGCCCACAGCTCCTGCGCCGAGGCACCCTATGCAAGACCTGAGATCCCAGACTGGGGGCACAGGAGCAGAAGTGTCCCTTGTTAATGTCACCCTGCCCAGAACGAGGCACGGTGGAGCCTTTCTGGGCTCCTAAAACCACGTCAGCCCCTTCAGGGCTGAGCCCAGGGCTGCAGCTGTTCCAGCAGTTCCTCTCTGTAGAAGAACGGCCAGGACCGGGGGAACGGGCAGATGGGAGGGGACAGCTGAAGGATGAGAGCTGCGCGGTGGCTGAGCTGTCCTCAGGCGCCCTGTGCCTGCAGCCCTCCAGCAGTCCCTGCTCCAGGGCGAGCGTGGGGGCTGCTCACGCCGGCACCCCGACCCCGTGCCCAGCAAACACAGACACACCGGTGTTAAACCCAGAGGAGAGCGGCTGCGCAGCGCCCGAGGCCGCAGCAGGAGGCAGAGAGGACCGAGCCATCCCAGCGCTCCGCTTCTGGCTGTGCACCGTGGGCTGGGAGTCCCTGTGCCCAGCTCTGCCAGCAGGACTGTGCCATGGAGGGCAGGCTGCCTCTACCCGCCCTGCCCGCTGCTCCAACAGGCCCGACGTGCACAAACACAGGGCAGCCACGCTCCTGGAGGTGAGGCACCACCAGAGCCACGGGCACCTCTGTGCAGCACGGCATCCCGGCAGGGAAGCCCCGGGGCCACAGGGCCTTCTCCTCTCCCGGTTCCAGGTGTGATGGTGGCATCCAGACCTCGGGAGAGCCCCCGTGCTGTGGGACGATGCAGCAGAGGCGGAGGGGCACGGGGACCACCAGCACGGCACCAGCCAGGGCAGCGGTGGGACGCGCTCAGAGCCTGATTAGTGACAGCTGAAGGACGGCAGCGCCAGCACAGGGCTCTGGGAAGCACGGTTCATCAAACCCATTTGCTGTCTGTTTTGATGAGATTCCCAGTTTGGTCAACGAAGGTAAAAGCCTGGATGGAACAGACTTAGATCTCTGTAAGGCATTTGACATTTTCATGGAGAAATCAGGAAGATACGAAAGCAATGTGCC
Source organism: Numida meleagris (assembly GCF_002078875.1). NCBI lineage: Eukaryota > Metazoa > Chordata > Aves > Galliformes > Numididae > Numida > Numida meleagris. The sequence continues at coordinate 120,740 of NW_018364306.1, read as the reverse complement.
ACGCATTAAATGGATTAAACCCAGGCTAACCAGCATGTCTCAAGACATAACCATCCAGGGCTCGGCACCAAACGGCAGCGCTGCTGGCCGGGTCCTGCGGAGGGGCACCGGGCCCCGCAGTGACGCCGGTGTCAGTGACCTCAGAGAGGAGAAGCCAGCACTGACTGTACTTGTGGACGATGCGGAGACTGGGAGAAGGATGAGGAATGAGAATGACAAATACGATGTCATGTGGGAATCAAGGAAAGAGCACTGCAGAAAAGGAGTCTCAGCGGTGGGAAGCGGCTCTGCTCTGCAGCCCCACAGGTAAAGTGCAAGAGAACAGCGCCCGAGAGCCAGAGGTCATCGCTCTCAGACGGGGAAGGACCTTCCTGAGAGGTGAGGCCATCTGGTGCCAGAGCGACTTGGCCAAGATTCAGGTGGTGATGGATGCTCTCCTGACAATTATTTAAGGTCTGAGTGTTTTCCTCCTCTTGCTCAATTACAAGCGGCAGATCATATCAAGTGATTTACGGATAAAACCAGATGACGCCACCATAATGCAATAAATGACAGGAGCACCTCAGCGTGGGCTCTGGCTCCATGGGGTGCTCGGGGCAGTGGGGACGGGTGTCCCAGCAGCTGCTTGGTGCCTGGAGCCACGGAGGCGTCGGGGGTGGGGTTCCCCTCTCCTGGCCACCACCACCACCACCGAACAGCAGCGCTGGATCCCACCCCGCAGTCACAGGGCCTGGCACACTGCAGGGCCCAGCTGCCCGGTGTCACCCTGCCCAGCACACCGTGGGTCCCGGCTCCCGGCTCCTCGGGCAGGACACCAGGGACAGGACACCCTGCCAGCTCCGCTGGGGACCCTTCCGCACCCATCCTCCACCTCCTCCTCCTGGCGACGTCTGTGGTAGAAGGAAAACCAGAGCAGACACATAAATCTTCTCCTCAAGACGCAGGAAGCCAGGAGATTAGATTTATGAGAGAGGAAATCATCTACTTCTGGAGCTGCAGAGGAGAGCAGCTAATTACCCGCCTCTACTACAGGGTGCGACGGCTCCTCCTGGGACAGAGCCTCCGCTGCCCCTGAGCTCGGACACGGCACGAGGTGCTACGGCAGCGGGAGGCAGCGGAGGATGAGGTGTGTGCTCACAGCCGGAGGCCGGGCAGCAGCCAGGTGCACGACGCAGTCGCAGCAGCGGGACCTCATCCCATCTTGGCTCCAAGAGGACTCGGTGCGTTTGTGCTCAGCACGGAGCATCCACGGGACTCAAGGGCGGAAGGCGGAGTGTTGATCAGCAGTGCCAGCAGGCAGCTCCTCGCGGCGGCGGTGCCAGCACGAAGCCAGCACGTGCCCTGCCCTCACAGCTGCTCTTGGAGGCCCTTCCATCGCCCCACGTTTGGAGGCGTGCAGACCTCCTGGTTTCCTGCAGGCACTTAATCGCGGCCACTTTATCCTCCCCCGCCTGTGCCTGGGCCGGTGCCGTACGTCCTCTCGAGCAGCTCTGCTCCTCCTTGGCCCAGAGCCCTCGTGAGCCACATCCTGCCTCACTGGCCCTTTATACCCGTGCTCTCACGGTGAGGACGCACACTGCTCTGTGGCAGCGGGTCCCAGCAGCACCTGTTACCCTGCACCTCTCCCCTGTGGCGTTCCCAGCAATGTCTTGCACTGCTTCTGCACCCCCGTGGCCCAACCAGAACGCTGCCAGCCCGAGGACGGCTGCAGAGTGCCGCGATGGAGCCATGCACGCTCACAGCAAATGCCACGCGGGCGCCGCGGAGGAGCACCCCCAGCACGGGGCTCCCTTTTGGCAGCAGGTGCCTGGTGGAAGTGGCAGCTCGCACGAGCCGAGGGATCTGCGTGCATCCATCTTTATTTAGGTCACTGGCTGAAGGGCCCTGCAGGAAAATGAGTCACGCTCCCGGCCCCGGGGCCAGGACGAGGCAGGCGCTCCCTGTGCCCCAGCACCTCCCGCAGGGTCCTGCAGCCCGTGCCCAGAGATAGGAACCCAGCGACTGGGGAAGAGGCAGCGACGTCCTCCTGGCACCCGGCACCTCCTGCCATCGCCCCATCGCATCGCGCTTCCTTCAGCCACACGCGCACGGGTGCAAGTTGGACGGGGACTCGACGCGGCCTGGAGACGCGGCAGCACACGGAGCCTTTGCAGAAAGCCGTCAGGAGCCCGCAGAGCCCGAAGCGTTCTCTGCCTCCAGCGCTAACACACACGGCCGGCGGGCAGCAGTGCTGGCGCTCCCGCTGGGATTGCCTTCGCTCCCAGCTCTTTGCAATGCAGAGGAGCGTGGCCGTCACCATCTCAAGCACGAGGTGAGGAGGCAGCGACCTGCCCAGGGGAATGCAGCCCACGCGGGCAGCGCGTGGAGCAGGGAGAGGTGAGGAGGCGGTTTCCCATCCCAGCGCTGTCCTTAATGGCAGCATGGCTGTGGCGCTGCTCGGCCGCCTCTTCAGGGATACAGAAGTGACCACCTCGGGACGGGCTGGCTGCTGCCTTCCTGGCACACGTGGCGTGGGCAACGCGATGTTCCCCCAAGTCCCAGAGTCAGCCCGTGCAGGGGCACGGACGTGGGGAATCGGCCGACACGAGACCTGGCCGGGGCTGGCGCTGCCCCGAAGTAGTTACAGGACAAATGAAATAGGACGTGGCCCGAAGGCTCGTGCTCACGGGAGGCTCAGCGCATCACGAGACATCCCACAGCTTCACGGCTTTCCCTGGGGGAAGCATTGCCCCACGCAGAGCCAGGCCGGGCTGCACCTGGAGGCACAGTGCCACCAGCAGCCGGGGCAGGATGCGCTCCCGTGCACGCCAGGATGCCGCTAGAAAGCCTCAAGCTGTCTGCAGAGCGCATCTCTGGAAGGAGCTGGAAAGGTTCCGTCGCTCAGCATTCACAAGCTGGCGGTCACAACACCGTGCCACGCGTGCGTCTGCCCGGGGGGGGGCTCAGCCCCACGGGTGGGTGCGCGGCCCCGCAGCAGCTCCGAGCACGCAGCCCCGCAGGGAGCGGCACCCATCCCACGGCCACGCGCAGGGTGCAGCCCCGACAGCAGCCACTGCTGCATGGGCAGCGGGAGCCGAGGCTGCTGCGGCTGCAGCTCCCGGCACCGGTGCGGAGAACGTTGTCTCAGAATACAAATTCCTGCCTTTAAGTGGATTCCCAATGCCATCCAGCAGGCACCCCCCCCTGCTTTATGCGCCTTAGACAACGCTCGCTACCGGGGGGATTTGGAAATTAGCGAGTGCCTTTCTGCGCCGCGTGCCTCAGTTTCCCCTCCCGCAATAAAGCCGGGATGATGCGGATCTTTGATACCAGCACACGCTGATCAGAAGCGCTGGATGCAACAGAAGTATTGTTACTACAGATGGAAACGAGCCCGCTAATTGTTCGTGGCCTCTGAGCGCTACCACACTATGAAAAAATTATAATAATTATTATTCATCAAGAAGATAACCTCTGTCTCGGGGAGCTCCCGTGTTTAAGCCTGTTCTGCTGCTCCACACGGGAGGATCCGGAGCACGGCACGGCGGACGCGACTCCCACCAGGAGCCGAGCGGGGCCGGCACGCCGCGCCCACCGCCGCCTGGAGCCGCCGCCTGGGCTCCGGGGGACGCGGGCAGGGCGCAAGGACGGGCATCCAGAGTCGCCGCTCACCGTCCCTCTGCGGGCACAGCCGCGCAGCCGGCTCGCAACCGTCGCCCGCGTGCACCCGCCGCGCTCCGCACGAAACGACGGCTCCGTGCGGACCCTTCCGCTGACCCCGCGGCCCCCGCTGCCGGAGGAGATGAGCCGAGCAGCCCCCGGAGCGCGGTGCCCTCCCGTCTCACCCCGCCCGGCCGCCGCCGGAGCCCCACGGTTCACGCGAAGGCCTCGAGCCGAGCGCACGGCGCCGGGAGCTGCCGGGAGCAACGTGGGCTGCATCCCTCCCTCCGGCGCCAGCGGCCGTCCCCGCGTCAGAGCGGCGTGCGGTACCCGAAGTGACAGCCCCGGGATCGCGTGTGCGCGTGTCAAACGCAGCCCGGCTCCGCTGACGGACGCGTCCGCTAACGAGGGGCGGCAGCGAGGCGGGCGCCGCCGGAGCCCTCCCTGCCCGCGAGCCCCCCGGGAACGTTCCGCGAGCGGCGCTGCCCCGGGCTCCGGGCGGCAGCGGGGAGGGGGCTGCGGCGCGGGGCAGAGCCCGGGGGGCTCCGGCGCTTCTCGCGCGGCGGATCCCAGCGCCGCGGATTCGCCTCCCCCAGGCACGCGCTCCCGCCTCCAGCATGGCCGCGTGCCTCCGGGGACCCCCGCCCCGCGCTCACCGCGCAACCTGGGGGGCTCCGGCCAGGCGGCGGGGCGGAGGAGCCCCGGGGGCCCCTGACCCTCACGACGCACGGAGCGGAGGCTGCCCGGGGCTGCTCGGTGCCGAGCGTCGCGCTGCCGCCGCGGGGAGAATCGGGCACGGCCGCCCGGGCTCCGCAGCTTCCCCCGGGCAGCCCGGCCCCGCGCCCCCCGCCCCGCCGAGCACCGCGCGTCCCGCGCCGCCCCGAGGTCCCGGTCCCGGCCCAGCGATTCCCGCAACGCGCCGGGGCTGCCGGCCCCGGGGTCCCCCTCGGCCCCCCGGCCCCCGCGCGCTGCGGGGCCGATCCCCGCGGGGCCGAGCCCAAGCCCGGTCCCGGCCCGGCCGCCCCTCCCCGGACTCCCCGCTCCCAGCCCGGTACCTGGTGCTCGGCGGCGGCGGTGCAGGGCGGTGTGCGCGGAGCGCGGCCGGGGCGGAGCCGCGCGGGCTCGCCGGTACCGGGAGGCGGAGCCGAAGGGGCGGGGCGGCAGCGCGCCCGCCCGCCGGCAGCAGCGGGGCTGGGAGACGCGGGGAGCCCCGCCAGACCCGCACTGTCCGCGCCGCACGCGGGGAATCACCGTTCCTCGCGTGTCCCTGCGCGGCAGCGCGCGCCGGGCGCGTCCTCGGTCCCGTCCCCGCGCGGCTCCCGCAGGTCGTGCCGCCGGACTTGGCTGCGTTACCCCGTCACCTCCAACCTCCCGGCCCGTCCTTGCCCGGGGCTGGGTCCCAGGAGCGCTGCCCTCGGCCCGCCCCGTCCCGGCAGCGCGCGGGCAGCGGGTGCTTGCACCGAGCGGGGCGGCGGGGAGCAGGAGGTGGGAAAGCGCCGGGTCCCCGGGGCAGGGAGCAGCCGGCAGGAGCCCGGCATCCCTCGGCCGCCACGAACCCTCTCCTGCTCCGAGCCCGCTCCGTCTGCGGCCGTTGGGCTGAGCGGCGGCTCCGGGCACGGTGGCTTTGCGGGGGACTATCTGGGAGCTGGGTCCTTTGTGTCTGTGACCAGCGGTGGGGTCTGTGGGCCGCCACAAGGGTCGACGTGCTGTGCCAGGCTGCTGCGGGGTCCGTTCCCCACGCACACGCCATCTGCCAGCTGAACTTCTATATGTGCAGCAGCACCTGGCTGTGGCTCGCCGGCAATGTAATTTAAATGTAAATACAGCTTCCCCCGAACAAGGTGTAGCAGGCCGTGCAGGGAGTTCACCTGCATCTAATTCCAGCTGCCACCAGCACAGCTGCTTTCAGATGCCTGAGCAAATCTCATCACATCCCCAGCACACGCTGCCTTGCAGGGAAGTTTCCCCCTGCCCTCCTGCCTGGCTGCTGTAGGGCTGTGCTGGCCCGGGCGGCCCTTCTCCCTGTGCTGGTGGTGGGTGACACCCACGCATTTCTCATGCATGTTGGGTGCATGAGAAATTCCCCCCAGACCCCACGTGCAGCTGCTGCTGGCCGTGCTGTCCTTCAGCTTCAGGCCTGCGGCTTCGCATTGATGCTAACAGGATTGGGGTTTGCGGGGTTGTCATTCATCTGCTTCTCACCAGATCCCTGCTAAGCTGCCTCCATCCCCGGCTTCAGCTGCTCCCATCCCAGGGCTCTCCATTCCGTAGCACTGAAGTGCCCACAGGCAGCCTGGGCCCTGCCCTGCCCCCGCACAGTGCCAGGTCCCGGGCACCAGGGCTGCTTTATGTTTTCTCCAGGAGCACGCTGCTCTCCTGATGCTTTGTGGCACCCTCACGGCTGAGGCTGGCGCTGGGAGCAGGCTCCTGTGCAGACACCTCCAGCTGCATGCAGGGGAGGGTCTGCACGCACCTGGGGTGCAGGCTCAGCGGTGCCCCTTGCAGACCCCCAGCAGGGAACGGCGGGCAAGCTTCAAGCAGAAGTGGCTGGCGCTGTCTCTCGGAGCTCAGCACTGCAGCTGAAGCCAAATGCCCCGAGCTCAGACCTGGAGCTGAGCAGCACCCGCCTGCAGGGACCAGCAGCGCCGACCCCATGGCTCAGGCGCCTGCCCTGCTCGCCTCAGAACAGAACCTTGGGCACGCAGAGCAGGGCTGCAGCTAATGGCTGGGTTTGGGACTCTTATTAAAGGCAGCCTAGACACATTGGCCTCCAGAAAGAAGCTGTGAGCCATTTCCACAACGCAATTACATCCACGTACTACTTAAATTATCTTAAAATCCACAGGTTCGTGCTATAGCAAAAGCGTTATACTGCTGTCCATGACCTCTGCTGCGCTGCGGCGGGTGTCATCTCTGTCCCACCCCAGAGGCGGAGAAGAAGGAGCAGGGCACAGGGAGAGCTCAGGAGAGACGGGGAGCAGGCAGGGCTACCAGGGCAGCGGGGCCGGGGGGGTGGGTTCACTGCCCCCCAGTGCCAGCCCTGCAGCCCCTGACCCGGCCGCTCTCTGCCAGAGTCACTACGTGGCATGCATGGCCGCCATCCTGAGCCAGATGGACACGGACCACTACCACTCCTACATCCAGGCCTTCCCCTCCCGGCCTGAGCTGATGGTGAGTGCCCCCCATGCAGTGAGAGCGGCCACCTGGCATTAGTGTCACTGCCCCTGCCACCGGCACTGCCTGCACCCCCGGTTGCTGCCAGCCCTGGTGCTCAGCACAGCACCGTGCCGGGAGGGCTTCATGGCTGTGCCCCAGACCCTGATGTCTCCTCCTCCTTGCAGGACTTCCTCATGGAGACTTTCATCCTCTTCAAGGACCTCATTGGCAAGACGGTGTACCCCTCCGACTGGATGGTGATGAACATGGTGCAGAACCGGTGAGGAGCTCCGGACTGGGAGGGACCCATGGCAGGGTCTGGGCACCGTGCTGGGCACGCAGGCTGCCTATGGCCGCCCCGGCCCCTGGCTCGGTCCTGGGACAGTCCACCCCCGCTGGGAGCCTATGGCAGAGCTGCTCTCTCCAGCCACTCTCTGGGGTCCCTGAGCAGGGGAGGAGGCTGAAGCCAGACTCCCATCCCTGACCCTGGGTGTCTGCATACAGCAGGGATGTTAGGACTGCAAGTCTGGGGACACTGGGGCTGCGAGTCTGTTTGCACACACTAAGGACATGGCACTTGTGCAGTGTTGGGCTGCACCAGGCGGGCAGAAGGATGAGGGTCGTGGGGGTCTGAGCAGGAGCATGCCACGAGCCCCAGCCCCGGAGCCCCAGTCCTCGCCCCCCATGGCGGGGGCTGCCAGCCTTGCTCCCCCCCTGCTGTGGGCTGTGGGCTGGCTGCACCCTCTGCTCAGCAGCCACACCACTCCTGCAGGGAGTTCCTGCGCGCCATCAACCAGTTTGCCACCACCCTGACAGAGATGTTCCTGAGCAGCAGCAGCTTCGAGCTGCAGGTGAGGGGACACCGTCCCGGCCCTGACGGGGGTGGCAGAGATGTGCCACACGCCCTCCTGTTCCCTCTGCCACCCTGCCTGGCACTTGTCCCTGTGTTCTCACCGCAGCTTTGGAACAACTATTTCCACCTGGCCGTGGCTTTCCTCACCCAGGACTCCCTGCAGCTGGAGAACTTCTCGCAGGCCAAGCGCAGCGCCATCCTGGCCAAGTGAGTAGCCCTCCTATCTGCCTGAGCTCTGCCACACAGGGCAGGGCTCCAGCCCCGGCCGTGCCATGGAGATGGGGATTTGGGGATGTGCTGTGCTGGGGCTCCTGGCCTGGAAGCTGTGCCCATGGAGGGATGCTAAACCAGCACCATCCTGGCAGGTATGGGGACATGAGAGCCAAGATCGGAGCCGCCATCCGGGACATGTGGTACAACCTAGGTGAGCTGCGGTGCTGCCAGCTAGGAGGAAGCTTGGAGCATGCCTGCAGGCTGGTGTCCATCGGCACCGACCCCAGAACGGGTGCTGGGGACTGAGAGATTATTGGTGCGGGGCACAGGAGCCTGCGGGTGTGCACCCTGTGGGATGTGCACCCTGTGGCGTATGCACCACATGGGATGCTGCGGGATGCGCCAACCCATGGTGCTGAGCTTACCTTCCCAGTTGCAGCCTCCTCTCTGCCCAGCATGGGCTGGGGAAGCGCTGCTGAGGCTGCACAGGGCGTGCAGACCTCTGCTGCCACCACTCCTCAGCCTCCTGCGTGCATTGCCGCCTGTTCCCGCGTGTCCCAGCCCTCCCTGCTGTCCCTAGGCCACCATAAGATCGAGTTCATCCCAGGCATGGTGGGCCCCATCCTGGAGATGACGCTTGTGCCGGAGCTGGAGCTGCGCAAGTCCACCATCCCCATCTTCTTCGATATGATGCTCTGCGAGTACCAGCTGACCGCCAGCTTCAGCCGGGTGAGCGCCAGCACTGGGTGGAGGAGGGAGGTGGATGTGAGGGTTCGGCCTGTGGTGGGGTGACCACCCCTATGGTGTGGGGGGAAGCACCGCTTGCCCCCCTTGCATCCCCCCGTGGGCTCCTGGGGTGTGGGGCTGCAGCAAGGAGGGATGGGGACAAGGGACAGGGATGAGGGATGGAGATGAGGGACAGTGATGAGGGATGGGGAGCTGGTGGGGCTGTGAAGTAGCATGGAGCCTCGGGGCAACGCCAAGTATTTCTCAAGGACCAGCAGGGCCAGGTCAGGCTGCATGCACTCAGCAGGTCCCAGCACTGGCTGGAAACAAGAGCACAGCGGTAGGGGAGAGGTGTCTATGGAAGAAGGGCTGGGATCTCTCAGAGCGCCAGGGACCCAGCTGCTGCTGGATCCCTGCCCCTTGTTCACACTGGAGACAGCAGCTTAGAGGACCCGAGAGCTTTGCAGGTGACATCCCCATGCCATTCCGTGCAGCCCAGGGGCTCAGCAGCTCTGGAGCTCAGCGTGGCGGTGCCCTTGGCCTGGGGAGATGCTGCCCATCACTCTGGGATGTGCAGATCCAGGGGGGACTCAGTGCAGAGCTGAGGGGTACTGGACATCAGAGGCGGCCCAGAACCCCCGTGTCCTAGGCTGCACACATTGCAGGACCTGCCAGGCTTTGGAGCCCATCTAGTACACCTAGAGCACAAACCCCATGGATCTGAAGGCTGAGCACCAGCTGGGAGGTGGGAGGGTGCCAGGCAGGCACAGCCCTGGCTCACAGGTGTGGCAGAAGTGGCTTTAAGGGACAGAGCACTGCCCAGCACCCCTGGGCCAGCCGGGCTGCCCGGGCTGCAGGACACAGCCCTTCCAGGCTGCTGGGAGATGGCAGCATGGCAGGAGCAGGACAGGGACCTGGGGAGTGACAGGGAATGTGTCTGAGCAGGGGAATGGGAGTGTTCCAGGTGCAGGCCTGCAGGAGCAGAGCCCAGGCTGCTGGTGGGGCAGCCATGAGCCTTCCCGCAGCGCCTGCCACCCCGTGCCCCATGGAACTGCAGCCGTGGCAGCCTGGGGCCGAGCTCGGCACGTCCTCAGCTGTGCTCACATTCATCTCTTTGCAGTTTGAGGATGAGATCCTGCGCAAACTAGACAGTGAGGTGGAGGGCGGCCGGGGCGACGAGCAGTACAAGGAGCTTTTTGAAAGCATGTGAGTGTGCCGTGCCACACCGCTCCCTTCCTCTGGGCATGACCCGTGCTTTGTACCCTGCCCCTGCACGGCCAAATCTCGGCCATTCTCCTCCTCCCCGCTGCGCTCCGGCCCAGGGCACAGCTCCCGAGGGTGGGTCTGAGATAGAGGCTGTGCCCAGCGAGTGCCACGTGCCCTCGTGCACCGCCCCGGCCCCACACTGCCCATCACAGCCCGGTCTGTGCCTCACGCCTGCAGGGGAGCAGCACGGGGATTGTTCTCGCTGCTGACCTGGCGCTGCTTTTTGTCCTTTGCTGAGGGGATCCCGGCTCCCACACCTCAGGGCAGCTGAGCTGGGTCGGCGTGGAGCCCAATGTGCTGCCCACGGCCCCTCTGCTCCGCAGTCTGCTCAGCTGCTGCCGGGCACACCCCGAGCTGGCCCGGCCTGGGGAGAGCTTCGTGGCGCTGGTGACGGGGCTCCTGGAGCGGCTCCTGGACTACCGGGCAGTGATGAATGACGAGAACAAAACCTACAGCATGAGCTGCACCGTCAACCTGCTGGTGAGCGCCTGCACCACATCCCCCCACACCTGCAGGGCCTGCGGCGTCCCCGCACAGCGGAGCAGGGTGTGCGTGGTGCCGGGCTGCTGTCCCCAGCTGGGTGGCACTGCACAGCCCCGCGCTGCCCAGCCAGCACGGTGCCCGTGTGGGACGGGTCCTGGTGGCAGCACGATGCAGAGCCAGGGAAGGGGGGGGCTGCGGGGTAAGCTCCTTCCTGGGGCTGCCTCAATGCTTGCTTCTCCCTAGAACTTCTACAAGGAGATCGACCGCCAGGCCATGTACATCAGGTGAGCGCTGCCTCATGGAGAGCCCCGCACCATCGGCACACCCAGACCGTGCCGTGGGCATCGGGGAACAGCCCCGCATGGGAAGGTGCCAGCATCATCCAGGAGGGTCCCCAGCCCTGAGCTGCCCCCACCCCCGCCTGCCACGATCCCGTGTGGGGCAGGGACGGGGGAGCGGGCAGGGGGCATGGCGCCAGATCCCCCCCAGCGCCGCGTCTGGCACACCCTGCCCTGCCCTGCCCCCCAGGTACCTGTACAAGCTGAGGGACCTGCACATCAGCTACGAGAACTACACGGAGGGAGCCTACACGCTGCTGCTGCACGCGCGGCTCCTCAAGGTGCGGCACGGCGGGGGGAGCCGGGGGCACCGCGTGCCCCGTGGCTCAGCGTGACCACACTCCCGCTGCCCCACACAGTGGTCAGACGAGGCGAACACGGCACCCATGCAGGGCCTGCACAGCCCCAGCCTGCACACCCAGCGCCAGCTGAAGGAGGCTCTGTACAACCAGATCGTCAACTACTTCGATCAAGGCAAGGTGAGCACGGCCCCGCGCAGCACAGCCCACAGGACCCAGCTCCCCCCGCAGCTCCTCTCACTGCTGCCTTCTGCCCCGAGCCCCCACCTTGGCACCACCCACCATTCCCATTGCTATGGCGGGGACAGAGCTGCCCTGCGCTGGGCAGGATGCAGAAGTCCTGTGCTGGGCAGCTCAACCCTGCAGCCACTGACTCCCAGTTGCCCCGATCTGCCCCTAGTTCTGGGGAGACACAGGGAGCTTGGACACCCCAGAGAGGGGCTGGCTGCGGGGTCCTGGCAGGGAGCTGCGTGGGTGCAGACAGCGGGCAGTGAGCCCTGCTGCAGCCCTCCAGGGGCCCGTCCCGCTCCTCGCACAGGAGTGAGGCTGCGGGAGCCCTGCAGGAGGGGCAGGGTCCCCTGGGGGCACCCAGCCCCCTCCCTGCCCTGCTCACCCTGCACCGCGGTCCCTCTGTGTAGATGTGGGAGGAAGCCATCCATATCTGCAAGGAGCTGGCGGAGCAGTACGAGAGCGAGATCTTCGACTACGAGATGCTGAGCGAGATCCTGGTGAGTGCCAGCCAGTCTGAGCTGGGCAGCGGGGCAGAGTGGGGGCTGGGGACACTGCGCGGTGCGGTGTGAGCCACGGGGCAGAGCGGGGCCCGCGTGGCTCGTGCCCCCTCCAGCGTGCCGCCTCGCCTTGCAGCAGCGAGAAGCCAAGTTCTACGAGAAGATCCTGAAGGTGCTGCGGCCCAGCCCAGACTACTTCGCTGTCGGCTACTACGGGCAAGGCTTCCCCACCTTCCTGCGGGTGAGAGGCTCCTGCTGCTGCGTGCAGCCCGCGCTGCTCCTGTGCTGCTGTGCCGCACCCTGCGCAGCTCTGCCCAGCAGCTGTGGCCATCTCAGGGCATCTGTGAGCGGAGCCCCAGAGCTGTCCTTACCCCTTGCCTGCCTGGGGTCTCCATGGCCTGAGTGCTCCCGCCGTGGCGGGGAGAACTGGCGAAGGTTGGACAGCACAGAGGGTGGGGCAGCCCTGAGGGATGGGGCGGTGGGGAGCTGCTAGGAACTCACCCCAGCATGCCTTCGGGTGCGGCACTTATGGAAGGAAAACATGGAAACGGGTGATTCCCTATAAAAAACGATGGAGAGGGCCCAGGGCGGTGCTCCTGCACACAGGGACGTGGTTTCTGCGGGCCCCCCTCTGTCCCAGAGCACTGCTCCGTACTCCACCTGCGGTGCATGGCTGCAGCTGCACTGCTCCAGGGCTGCAACACTTGGGGTGTGGGGATGGATGCTGTACCCCGCATCCCTGCTGTGCTACTTACGAATGTGTTTGGGAATCTCCTGGAGCTCCTCATCAGAGCCCTGGCAGCCGCAGCTTGCTGCCCGTTCATTCATTGATCCTCCTGCTGCTGGGCTCGGGGAAGGTTTTTCCCAGCAGGGCTCCCCCCCGGCTGGCAGATCAGTCTCGCTGGCACGACCCCCCCCGGCACTCAGAGTTCGGTGCAGCCGAGCACAGGGCTGGCAGCGGAACAAAGTCCCTCCTCCCGCAGAACAAAGTCTTCATCTACCGCGGCAAAGAATACGAGCGCCGGGAGGACTTCGAGTTGCGGCTGCTGAGCCCCTTCCCCAACGCCGAGAAGCTGCAGACTACGTCCCCGCCCGGCCCCGACATCACGGAGTCCCCAGGGCAGTGTATCCTTGCAGCGTAGGGACGGGCGGGGCAGGGGGGGGGGGGTTCCCTGAGCCATTGACCCCGCGGGTCCCGCACGGCCACAGCCCCGGGGCCCTTCTCCCCCGGCAGCCCCGCAGCGCGTGCTCGAGGCTCCTTCACTCCCGCAGACATCCAGTGCTTCACCGTGCAGCCGGCGGAGGAGCCCAGGATCCGGCTCAGGGACCGCAGCATCCCCGAGCAGATCACCAAGTGCGTGCCGCGGTGATGGGCGCGCACCGCTCGGGGCGGGACCTGGGGCTGCGTCCCCTCCGCCTGCACCCCACGCTCTGCCCCTTCCCTCCTGCAGTTTCTACAAAGCCAACCATGTCCAGAAGTTCAGCTACTCGCGGCCCTTCAAGAAAGGCCCAAAGGATCCGGACAATGAATTTGCAGTAAGTGCTGATGGGGTAGGGGTGGGCAGAGCTGCAGGGTCCCGCGGGGAGCTGGGTTTGCAGAGGAGGGCGATGCAGTGAGATGGGGCTGGGTGTGGGGCTGGGGAAGGCGGCACCGCCAGGTGCAGGGGAGGTGGGAGCCAACCCCCATGGGACAGGTGGGACTCTGGGGTGACGGGAGCTGTGGGACTGACAGCGTCCTGCCTGCAGAACATGTGGATCGAGCGGACCACCTTCGTGACAGCCTACCCGCTGCCCGGCATCCTGCGCTGGTTTGCGGTGACCTCCACCACCACGGTGAGGAGAGGGCGCGGGGGGAGCGGGGCTCTGCTGGTACCGGGCCCTGGGCTGCCCCTGCCCACCCAGCAGCTCCGTGCGGGGGTCCTACATCACAGTCAGAGGGGGGGGTTGGGCATAGCTGAGGGTTTGGGTGCTGCAGTGAGGATGGGTGACGCACTGCGCCGGTGACAGCTGCGCTGCGGAGCCCTGTGCAGCAGCACCAGCGCTGCCACGCGTGCCTGTGCCTGGACCATGCGTGCTGCTGCTGCTGCACGGCTGCTCCCGCCATGCAGTGACATTTACTTGGCTTCCCACAAGCTTTCCACCGCACGGCCGCTGTCACACGGCTGTGTGAGGCTGTGGTCCCTCGTGTGTGGCACTGACCTTGCAGGCAGCCCAGAGTCAGGGAGCGGAACGATGCATCCCCGTGGGCCTCAGCTCAGCTCCATGCAGCTGTCCCAGGGGTCCGAGGGGCCCCGGGGGGGGTCCTGGACACCGGGGGATGGGGAGAAGTCACCTGCTGGCTCCAAGCAGAATGGGCAGGGCTCTTTGCCAAGCAGCTGCTGACCTCCCTCCCCCGGCACAGACCGTCATCTCCCCCCTGGAGAACGCCATCGAGACCATGATGAAAACAAACGAGAAGATTCTGAGCGAGATCAACCGGCACCAGAACGACCCCGGCTTGCCCATCAACCCGCTCTCCATGCTCCTCAACGGCATCGTGGACCCTGCCGTCATGGGCGGCTTCGCCAAGTACGAGACGGTGAGCATGTGCTGCACCGGGGCCAGGGCTCTCAGCACGGGGAGCAGGCTGCGGGGCACCGGGCCTTTCCCCCGCCCGATCCATGCCGGCCATCGGGGCACTGAGCGGCTCGCTGCAGGCTTTCTTCCAGGAGCCGTATCCGGAGGAGCACCCCGAGGACCAGGGCAACATCGAGAGGCTGAAGGACCTGATTGCCTGGCAGGTACCGCCCGCAGCATCGCCCCGCAGCGCCGCGGGGAGCCCCGTGACCCCTGCAGCCCGTGGGGAGCCCCGGCGGCCCCATGCCCCCCTCTCCTGCAGATCCCGCTGCTGGCAGAGGGAATCCGGATCCACGGACAGAAGGTGACGGAGGATCTGCGGCCCTTCCACGAGCGCATGGAGCAGTGCTTCGTGCAGCTGCGGGCCAAGGTGGAGAGCCAGTACGGGGTGCGGGAGATGGTGAGTGCTGGGTGCTGAGCACAGCAGGGCAGTGTGCGTGCGTGGGGGAACTCAGGGTCCCTGCATGGCCCTGCTGGGGGTGGCCGCACGTGACCAGGACGGGCAGGGAGGGCAGTGCTGGCTGGGTAGAGGGGGAACTCGGTGTCTTCACCGCTCCTGGCTCCTGCTCCCCCCCCTGCTCCCAGATCTCCTTTGAGGACCGGCGGAGTGGACGACCCCGGTCTGTGACCTGGGGACCAGACTGGGAGCGGCTGAGCCACGCTGGAGACAGGCGAGTGCGGTGGGAGGGGGGGGCATCATCCTCATCCCCACGCCCTGGAGCCACCCTCACCCCCCTGTGCCCCGGGCACTTCCCTCCCACCCTCCCCAGCCCTCAGTTTCCCTCTCTAGTGTTTTATGCCAAGCCCCATCTCTGCATCCATCCCGCTGTGCCACCAAGGCAGCCCTGTCCAGTGGGAGGATGCGGAGCAGAGACACCCACGTGCACCCCGGGCTCACCTGGCACTGCTGTTACCCCAACCACCCGCACCTCTTCTCGGGGGTCCCCGCTGAGCGTGCACTGCTGAGCTTTGCCGGGGGCTCTGCCTGGTACATGGCTCAGCCCCGCTCGCCGGTGCTCCCAGCCCCTCACCAGTCGCAGTTGCTCTGCAGCACGGAGGCATCCCCGCTCCCAAGGCCAACCCCACGGAGCGCCGAGAGCGAGCGCAGGGAGAACCGCTCCAGCACATTCTTCACGTACCGGCGGCAGGAGCCGCGCCAGTCCGCCTCGGAGCCGCCGGAGCCCAAGGTGAAGCGGCGATGCCGCCCGGCAAGGCACTCCGCTCGCGGTCGCCGGCTGACGGTGAAGGGCCCGCAGCCCGGCACCGGCACGGCTGAGCCGCCCCGGGAGCCGACGCCTCTTCCCTGCCTCAGGACGACAGGCGGAGACACTCCCGGAGCGTGGGTGAGAGCGGCCCGGGCAGCCCCGACGGGAAGCAGCCGCCCCCGAGACGCGATTCCGCGGGCGCTCAGCCCGGCACCGCAGGTACCCGCAGCCCCCCCAGCCCCGCACCCCTCGCGTCCCCCAGCACCGCGCGGGACGCGCTGCCCGACCCGACCCGACCCGACCCCTCCGCGCAGCCCTGTCCCCGTCCCCCACCGGCTTCGGCGGCCGCGTGAAGAGCGCCAGCAAAGCCCCACCGCAGCCGCGCCGGATCAGCCCCGCGGTGTACGAGACCTTCCTGGAGGGGAGCGATGCTGCCAACGGCGGAAAGGTACCGCCCGGCCCCCGCCCCCCACCCCCGCCGTGGCCGTCCCTCTGTAACCGTCCCTCTGCCTGCAGGCGCTGCCGTCGCTCGCAGATGGAAGCAAAGGGCTGAAGTTACCGCCGCCGCCCCCCCCGAAGTCCAAACGGCTGTCACAGCTCTGAACCCACGGACCGGGGCCGCGGCGGGACCTCAGCTCGAGCGGCTCCCGGACAAAGCCCCTCCCGCGGACCCCGACCGCCGAGCGCTCCGGGCACCGCCGCCCCCC
>NW_018364306.1:91824-102230 GCF_002078875.1 Numida meleagris | reverse complement strand
CGTGCTTCTCGGCGAACCTCCTGCGGAGAGACGGGCACGGGGTACGCTCAGCGCCGGGCGCCCCGCAAAGCAGCGCGGCCGCGCCGGGACCCCTCCCCGGCAGGGCCACCCCCACCGCCCGGGGCCCGGCGAGTCGACAACGAACGGCGCTGAGAAAGCGCAGCCCCCCCCCGGGCCGTCCCCATTCAGCAGCTTCAGCGCGGGGCTGCGCGACGACCCAGCGCTCGGCTCGGCTGGAGCCGGGACGCGGGCCGAGCTGCGGGACGGGGCCGCAGCCGCGCACAGCCCGGGACAGCCGCGGCCCCGCTCCCTGCACGCGGCAGGGCCCGCCTCGGGGTGAAGGAAGCTCGGGGTTCCAGTGCCTCCACGGCTCCCGGGGAGCCCCGTGCCCCTCCAACAAGCACCCGGCAGCTGCACTACGGCCCAGGGGCAGAAGAGCCTCGGGAAACAGACAGAGAAGGCGGGCATGCCGAAGAGCAGCACCAAGCGGAGTGGGACGGCCCCAGGAATGGCCTGCCAGCCCTGTCTGTGCTGAACGCAGCACGCTCACTGCGGAGAGCATCTCTGCCCATGTTAAAAGGGGCCGGTGCAGGAAGGGTTTCCTGTTCTACACCGGAGGCAAAAGTGGGGAAAACGTGGGCATGGGTGCCTTTGCTGCTTCAGTTTTTGCCAGCGAGACGGGCCTTCAGGAATCCCAGGTCCCAGAGGCCAGGGTGAAAGGCAAAGACGGGCCCTTGGTAGAAAAGGATGGGGTCAGGGAATGCTTGAGCCGAGGACACGTGCAGGTCTGCGGGCCCCAGCGGGATGCACGCAGGAGCAGGAGCAGTGCTGGGGGAACTGGCTGCTGGGGGTGAGCCCGCGCTGTGAGCTCTGCCCGGGACAGGTGCCCAAAGAATGCAAGAAAGAAAACGTCCTCCTGTGCTCAGCAAGGGCAAGGAGCAGGCTCAAGGAAGCAGGCCGGACAGCCTCACCTCCATCTCTGCAACGGTGACAGGGCCCCTCATCCTAGAAACCACTTCCAAACACGAGGGAAATGAAAGCATCAAGAGTAGGTAGCATGGGTTCACCAACGAGGAGTCATTACAGACCGACCTGACGAACTCCTACAGTAAAACGACTGGCCTGGCCGATGAGGGCAGAGCCGTGGAGGTCTGACGCTGTCCCAAGAGCAGCTGCTGAAATGTGGGCTGGATGAGCACAGGGAGCTGGGTCTGACATCACCTGCTTGGGGTAGCAGCCAGGGGTGCAAGGTCTGCTCGAGGGCAGCACCCCAGGGGTCAATACTGGCCCAGTCCCATCCGACATCTCTGTTAATGATCTGGACAGTGGCACAGACTAGTTTGTAGATGGCACACAGCTGGGGCGAGCAGTGGATGGGGCAGTGTCGTGCTGCCACTCAGGGACCCGACCCGGACGGGCTGGAAGAACGGGCTGCAGGAACCTCAGCAAGAAGCACAGAGCCCTGCACGTGGCAAGGAGCAGCCGCAGCACTGGGACGTGCTGGGGGCACCCAGCAGGGAGCAGCTCAGCGAAGACAGACCTGCATAATACGCCAGCAGGTGAAGGGAGGTGATTCCGCCCACTTTATTCAGCACCAGAAAGGCCACTGGGAGTGCTGGGTCCGGCTCTGGGCTCCCAAAAGCGAGAGACACGGAAATACTAGAGAGAGTCAGGGCCACAGAGGCAATGAAGGGATTGGAGCTTCTCTCCTATGAGGAAAGGCTGAGAGAGCTGGGGCTGTTCACCCCGGGAAAGGGAAGGCCGAAGGGAAAGCTCATCCATGTCAACAAATACCTGAAAGGTGGCACAGAGAGGACAGAGCCAGGCTCTTCTCAGTGGTGCCCAGTGCCAGGCCCGGTGCTGCACCTCAGCTCGGCACCAGATGGGTTCTCCTGTGCACTGTAAGGGTCTTACAGAGTGGGGACTCCACTTTGTAGCAGTTTTGTGCCACTTTGACCTGAACCAAAGCCTCTGTGATCTCTGCCATCTTCTAAAGTGTCTTCTAAGGAGCGGGCCAGGCTCACCTCCCGACACGCAGGCACCACGAGAACATCAGTTCCGCTGGAAGCTCATTCCACTGATTAAATGCATTTCCTCTACAGAAATAAGCCTCCAGCTTCTAACCATTAGTTACCGTTCTGCATTTCTTTGACAGATTAAAAAGCCCGATTCCTTCACCCAGAAAAATAATTACATACAGTGAGCCACCTCATTTACAGCAAGTTTGACAGACTTCACTTCCTCTCCCATTATTTTGTGGCTCCTTTCCAAATTCATCCTAAATTTTCAGTATCTTTTCTAAAAAAAAAATTAAGAATAAAAAAAAAAGCACCGCATGCCAGATCTGGACGCTCGCTCCAGAATTTGCATCATCCAAACCACACACAGAGGTCAAACTCACTCCCTGTTCTCTGCTGGTATTCTCCAGTTTCACTGAGGAAGATTAACTGCACCATCCCTTTGCCAAACAGCAAGTCTCTTTTCTAAAATGAGCGTTCCACAGCATCAATACTTATTTCAAAGAAATCTATAGTCTCACAATGACTTCTACCAGTCAAATCTGCTACACCAAAGAACAAAAACATTTTTGCTAAGCTCTATTCCTCAGAAATTGTGTTTCTGGCAACTAGCTTCCATTCCACTCAGTCCTCAAAAACAGAAGCCCGGTGACAGCTCGAGACAACCAGCGATTCCCAGGATGACAACAGGCTGCATGCTTGGAAGAGGCGGAGCAGAAAAACATCAGCCTTGCATGGGGCACACCCTGCTGGGGATGGGGTCTGGGGACTCTCCCAGGGCGAGGTGTGGGTGCACTCACCTCCTGGCATAGTCGTACAGCGCTCGCTTCCGCTCCTGCAGGGACAGATGCCGTTCCACGGGGGACTTTGCAAATTGCTTTGTAGCGGGCTAGAACGGAAAGCACAAAAGTCAACTGGAAACAGTCAAAGCCAATTTAATCTCCAATCTAAAACGCTCAGTTCCCCTGATGTGGCTAGTCTCAAACACAAGCCATCTTGCTCTGTCTGCAGGGGAGACACTGAAGCTCTCAAAGTACCTTGGAAGAAGGCGAAGCCATGGAGCCCTGGATGCCAGAAGCTGAAGCAGCCCAGGAGGTAGATGGAGCAGGCAGGTCGGTACCAGCCTCACTTTCAGGGAAGAAGGGCACTCTCCCCTCCAGCAAGTTGGCAATAGTGGTATCCACACAGTTTGTTTGGGCTGTAGGGACACAGAGGATGTGTTAAGAGAAGGAGCTGCCACAGCTAGGAAACTCATTTCTTTTCTACTGTTGTGCTTCACAGTGCAGCAGGGACAAGGGTTTATGCTTTCAGGTGTCACAGCGACATGGCACAGAGGGTGATCCTGTGTCCCTGCTAATACCCTAAGCTTACCCAGGTCTGTCCTGATGACCTCCAGAGGCACGTGAGGCAGCACCTCCTTGACCTGCTGAGCCATCGTTGTGATCCGCACATCCTCAGGAGCAAAGGACCCAACACCAGACAAACCGGAAGGCATCCTGAGCCTGGCTGCCAGGGGCTGGCTTGAGGCTGAAGGAAAAAGAACAGGGCACAAGAGGGTGGCCTAAAGGTACACAGCCTTAACAAGTTGCACCAGCCCCACTTTCTCTAGTCCAAGTGGGAATGATAAGGAATCGGGACCTCCTGCAAGCCACCATCATGTCTGTGCTGAGGAGTGGTGACCATCTCCCTTCCAGCAAGCTACATCTGCAGCCTAGAGCATGCAGGCACCCCTCGTCCCTAGGAGGATGTCTCACATCTTCTCCTCTTCCTCCACACGTGAGAAACCAAGAGCAGACTGAAGTTTCCCCAAAGGCAAAGCTTCAGTTGCCATTCCATACCCAGGACGCCTACCTGGGGCAAAGGGAAGATGCGATGTATGTCTCAGCCTCTTCATGTGTTCAGCTTTATCTGCTGCAGTGAGCCGTGTGGATACCACACCCAGCTCCATGGCCAAGAGCTGCAGAAACGTGGAGAAGACACAGCACGCATGACCCAGGCATCCCCATCTTGCAGGGAACGTACCAGATGTACAATGCCTGTCTGGAGCCACACTGAGGGGAAGAGGACTGGGAACTGATTTCTCCAAGGCCTCAGTGATGCATTTCAGTGTTGCACGGAGCACACAAAGGACTGGGAGTATGCAGCATCATCCTGGCAAAACAGGCTGACACAGAGATACCAGCTCTTTGGTACAGGACATATGAAGTACCCAGTACACAATGGGAAGGTGGAGAAACAATCACTGCTTGTTTGATTTGTGATATTACGAAAGGGGAGTTTTTAGCACACAGATTTGAGCCAGATGGGGAGAGCCTCGACAAATGGCAGAAAGGATAAAAAGTGGGTGGCAAATAGGCCATGGAAAAACAGAATAATTACAAGGGGCAATAAGAACAGGCCAGAGTTCCCGTAACACAAATATACCCAACCAGAAATGCCTTTTGCAGCTCTGCTTACACCCCGCTCTCCTCTGTGACCATCCCAAATTGCAGTTGTCCTACACATCCCCCTCCCACGTCATCCTCCTACCTCCTGAACACGGAGCGCAAAATCCTCACTCAGTTCTTCAGCTCGTCTGGGGACAGACGGCATCCACCTGAATGGGGACAACAGCACTGGGCTGACTGCTTCACGGGTTGCTGGAGGAGCCAGCCCCATCTGGGATCAGCAGTGCAATGGTGCTGTCCCACCTCAGCTCTCCCTGCTCACCCCGCATCTCTTCCCACAGGACGAGTGTCAAACCTTACCCCTAGCATGCAAAATCAGGGGAAAGGTATGATTCACATGACAACACCGGCTCATCTAATCTTTATTAACACTCAAGCGTAACAGACAAAATACCTCCTAATGAAGTTCCCCAAGAGGCTCCAAATAAAGAGATGCTGCCACTTACGTGGGAGTACAAAACAGATCAGCAAAACACGAGGCAGATACAGCTGGGGGAAGCTACACCATGAACACTTTTCTTTACTCAAATATCCCAGCCCCTAAAGGCACGCTGGAAAGAATTTATCTCCAAGCCCCTTTTGCCTGCCTCTGGACCCTTGTTATACCAAAGTTACTAAGCCAGCCTGGGCTCGCTTGGGCCCCAGACAGGTATCTGAACCCCCGCTGCAATTCAAGAGGGACCGCAGGGAAGAGAAGGACGCTAGAGGACTGAGCTGCCTGCACAGCATCACCCACGGGACTTGAGCAGCCCTGGAGTGAATTACAACAGAGGAGCTAGCTTCAAAAATACACTCATCAAACTTTAGGTAAAAGCCCTGCAAAACTCCTCTCCTTCACCGACAGCGGGAACCAAAAGCCCTCTCCACTTCTGAAGCTGGCTGAGAGGAGCTGGCACGGACCAACAGCGCTGAACCGAGCCGTGCTACGGTACCACAACCAGGGTGCACATTAGTGCACACCAGAAGATCTCCTACTTCAGTGGTGAAAATGTCAGGCGTTCTGCCCACCCAAAACCCTCCCCCAAACAAAAGAAAGAGAGAGAGAGAAGATAGTACCTTACTTGATAAACTGTGAAGGGAACAAAGAAGGTCCAGAACAGCTCTGTAATCCAGGAGGAGTCAGCTACACTCTGGGGAAGAGAGCGCAATGAGGTTACAGCCCACACAACACAAGCTAGTCAGGTCTCCCTGGGGACAACAGGCAGGCAGAACAGAGCTAAGGGCTGGCAGTGAGGAACAGAGACGTGGCAGGGATGCAAAGGAGTGGCCAAGAGAGGAGATTCACCTTCATTACTCCTCACCCTGCAAAGCAAAAGAGTCAGATTTTTCACTGCTCCAACGTGTCTCTTCCTCTCACTAGGATAGCAAGATTTTCATTCAATATCTCCACATTCTCTTCCAGATGATGCTTTTAGAGAGGACTTAAAATGCTCTAAGACCTATTAATACTCCCTTGGAATCACAGTGGGAATCGTGTGTGGATGGGAACAGCCCGTGTAATGACTCAACTCCCATAAGCTGCATTCATGCACTACGAAGCTTTCAACAACTCTTCCTTTTAAAGATAAATCATTAAAGGTGAGCCATAATTTATTACTGTCTTCCCATTTCTAAAAATCAATCAATAATCTTTTCCCTAAGGACTGCAATGCCTACAAAAAGAGAACGGCTGAAGGCTGGAACAGCCACGCAGAACTGGGGCTCTCCACCCTTCTCAGCAGGACACAGCTCGGTCAAGATGAGGAGCTGTGTGGCTGTGAGCAGGCAGCTGAACTACAGGCCTGCAGAGAATCCTTCCCACCTACGCTTTCCAACGATTCTAACCAATTTTCTACTGAATAAACACCGTTCCTAGGATTTTTTAAAGTTGGCTTCTTTTATCCTGCAGGTGATAGACCTTTCCACAAGCTGATGGGAACACCATCTCAAGATCTGCAGCTAGTAACGTAGCTCCCTCAGCTTCTTTTACACGTGACTTTATCCTCAACCAAAGCCCTGCACGTGGTTTATGCAACTGAGAAAAGCTCAGAAACCAGAGTCACGAAGCGCAACATAAAGAAGCCTCACCTCCTGATAAACAGATCTGAGACCTAAGAAAACCAAGATCAAATGCCTTATAGAGATTCCTTCACGGTTACACCACTGCACATCACAAAGCAACACCTTCCCTTCAAGGTTCCAGCCAACTGCAGCTAGAGCAAATTCCTTCTAAAACCCAGACCTGGTGGTGTGCTCAGCCTGCCATCATACACACATCAGAGGAGTACCTGAGTAAGCTTCCTGAAAGCACCATCGAAACGCTCAAAGCATCCCATCTCCTGACCCGGGAGGTTTCTGATGATTTAAAATGATAAGAAATGCTACAACCCTAAATGCACCAGGATTTACCTGGTCCATGCGCGTGATTTACAAAAAATCCTGCTCAGCTTCCCAAGGTAAAAACCGAGCCAAGAAGTGATTATAACCATCATCTTCAAACAAAGTGGCAGTCAGGTGCGTGCCGTTCCCCCTGACGTTCATGAAGGAAAAAGATGGACTGACAAATCCAAAGACTCCCCCACAACTTGTCACGTCGCACAGAATTTCTCAGAAAAACCCAAACCATAAGCAGATCACTTACTCATTCTGAACAGTACAGAACAAGACAGCTCTCCCACTTCACTGCAGCAGTCATTCAAAAATTTAAAGTATCCTCACTGCTAGAAAACTTCATCCTAGCCCAAAACTAAGCTCGTGTATTACCAAAATCTAGGTTCGGCACCTACTAAGACTGCTGTGTGTTTTGTCAAAAAGAAAAAATACTAAGTTCCTCCACTTTTAAGCCACTTCTCCATTGTGCCAGCAGCTATCCACAACGATCTCTCAGCCTTATCTCTGATAAGCTGATTAAACTGAGCACCTTTAAATCCTGCTCTCCGGATTCTGCATCGTGCTTACAGCCTTCTTGAGCTCTCTCTACAACTGCCCTACTTTCTCAGCAGCTGGGCTGCCAGAGCTCCACATGGTAATTTAGAAGTAGCTGTCACCATTGCACATGTGCAGCCAGCACTGTGTTCCTTGCTCTACCAGGCATTCCCCTTGTTATGCACCCACAGAACACGTTAGATTTGCAACTAACAGCAGAATCACGTCAGTATTCCAGCTTGTTCATTATTCACTAACTCCAAGGACCTCAATATTGTGGCCTTCAACATGGATAAAAGCCGTAAATTCAAGTGGCAAAGAACTAATTCCTAACAGAATCTCACTTGAAAAATACCTGTAAGGGCAGTGATGTTTTATGCCCTGTTTGTAAGTGGCTTTAAACCTCCTCACTGCATCCTGCCCCCTTAAATAGATGGAAAAGCAGAAAAACAACTAAAAGGTCAGACTGACATAAAACACGTCTTCTAATCAAGCAGATCCATTAACCATACCACGAAAAAAGGAACTGAAGAAAACCTCACTGCTCAAATAAATGGAGAGCCATTTTCCCGCAGTCTGTTTAGCAGCGCTCGCATTCTGATTGTGAACTTTGCCACTTTTCTGAAGCCAGTGTTGCACCACGTTACACATCAGGGTCTGGGACACATGAGTTCAAGAGCCTCATCCAGAAGCCTTGCGTAACTTTTGGCGTGCCATCCAAGCTCCAAGGTGGCTGCAGCTTTTCTTTCAAAACACTTTAAACGAAGGGAGCTAATAAAGAGGGTATGAGAGGCTGATGCTACGACCATGGAAGCCAGATGGCACACTGTTAAACAGCCACACCGCTAAGAATGTCAGCTACAGGCACACAGAACCTCATCCTCAGCATGACGAGGAACAAGGCCAGGTTGCTCTATCCATAGGTTTCAAAGCAGAAGCAAAATTAACGACGTGATGGAGACCCTCTCGCAGCTTTCAGAACTCTTCCTTGCCCTGCATCAGACTCACCACAGTGATCAAAGGCCTCTGAACCTGTAGGGCAACCGGCTGCACCACATCCAAGATTGAGAACGGCCAGGAGCTGAAAAGGAAGAGCACAGCTGTCAGCAGCTTTCAAAGCTGGGCAAACCATGAAGGCAGCCAGCTCAGGAACACCCGTCCCCAGCACCTGAAGCGGAGCAAGCCGGCCCGGCCATTGGTGGCAGCTTCCTCTGGGAAGAGCAGCAGTGGTGGGTTTCCTCTGTGAGACGAATACGCCTTCAAGGAATCGACCAGCTCTGCTCGGCTCCCTGTCACTCCCAGCTCCATGAAGCCCCGTGACCAGCAGATGAAGCCAGGGGCACCGTTCAGTGCGGGCTGCAAGGAAAAAGAAAACAGAGAAAGGAAGGAATGCCGCTTGGTTCTCCCTTCAAGGGCTACTTTCTCAGGTGTTAATGGGAAAGAAAATTTCTATTTGTTAACAAAAATGCCTCTGGGGGCTGAGGGAACAACCTACACGCTACAAATGCCAGCAGCAGAGAACATGCTGCTTCCAGGCTTCAGTGGTGGCTCTGGCCCCAGTTCCCTGTCATGATTCCTGATCCACAATTCAGATCATATCCCATCCGTCTGAGTAATGAATTCCTCTCTGCCTTGAATTACACCCACATTCCCCACGTTTTCTCCAGGAATTCCCAACATGCTTGGCAAGGGATGCACTGCTTCCAAGAGTCAGTTCTCTCCAATTAAGAACCAAATCTACTGTCATTCAGGATATATTGTACCAGTTAACTCCCAGGTACATCTGGTGCCTGTGGATTCAGAAACTCCGCACCTGGGGGATTTTCTAAGAGTACAGGGAAAGTCACACAGCTGTCAGCCCGGCACAGCAGCCTGAGCACGGCGTCCTGCTTGCCCCTGGTGCTGCCCACAGGTACAAACGCAGCACCCAGCACTGTAAGAAAACCCCACAGCCAGCCCTGCTTCTGACAGATGCCAGAACTTGCCCGCTCAGTAAAACCAATCCTCACCATAACCCTTACTACTCCCTGTTACCTCTCACCTCCAGTTTCTCATGCAAGCGTGAAACTGACCCGCAGAAAAAAAAATACTTAAGACTTGCACAATCCTAGGTTAATAAATAAGAACTGAAAACGTTCAGAGCAACACCTCAATTCCAAAATAGCTGTCCGCACACGTTTCTTGGAGAGAGGCCCTTCCAGGCCCACCATGCCCCAGCTACGCGTTACTCACCGTGTTACACGAGGTCAGCAGGTTGATGACATTGTGATCAAAGTGTGTCACGTGGTTGGCAATGTACACCTGTACACTGACATCACGGAGACGGGGACCGCTCTGCTGCACAAACAGACCCAGCACCGAGCACATCACGCGTACAATGAGTCTGAAGGGGAGAAAAAGGGTTTCCTCAAGTCCTGCGGTCTGAGCCACAGCCGTCTCAGAGAAAAAAAACAAGAATCCGGGAACTTGTGTGATTTAGAAAAGGACAGGGGTACAAAAGGGGAGCGATACGACAGACTCAGGGACTGGAATCGTTAGGGGGCCGCCCGCAGAGCTGCCGCTGCAGCAGAAAAACAGGGCAGAAAGGCACAGAGTCCCAGAGCTGACATCAGCGCTCCACGTGCTTTCAGACCGGGCACAGCAGAGGCAGCCGCCAGCTTCGGTCTTGGCAGAGGAGGCACCCGCACGGCCCGGGGGGTTGGAACCGGGCGGTCTGCAAGGCCTCCTCCAGCCGAGCCGTTCCGCGAGCCCACGACTGCTGGGAGCAGAGCCACGCTGAAGCTCGGCTCCCCGTAACCCTCTGCAGCAACCGAGCCCCCGCGACAGAGGCCCGGACCCGCAGCCCGCCGGGGCCCCGCACGCACCGGCGCAGGAGGCCGTCGGGCAGGATGCAGCTGACCAGGAAGACGTGCACGCCGATGAAGAGCCGCAGGACGAGCAGGCACAGCCCCACGGGAGCGTACAGCAGCAGCGCCAGCAGCAGGAACCCGTCGGAGGGAAACCTGCGGGGCACAGAACGGCGCGGATGGACGCCGGG
>NW_018364306.1:73244-90986 GCF_002078875.1 Numida meleagris | reverse complement strand
CGCCCCGCGCCGCCTTCAACTTCATCGCCGACGTCGTGGAGAAGACGGCGCCCGCCCTGGTCTACGTGGAGATCGTGGGCAGGTACGCCCGCCCTGGCCCTGCCCGCCCGGGCCGAGGGGCCGCCCCGTGCCCCTGCCCGCCCCGTCCCTGCAGCGGGGCTTTGCCGCTGCCGTCGTTGGGCTCGGGCCCCCGGAGCCCTGTGGTGCTGCGGCGCTGCCGCTTGGCCTACCTTACAGTCAGCCCAAATGCCGCCTGCGTGGGCGCTGCAAGATACCAAAGTTACAATAAATGGTGCCCGGTCACCTCCTGATCTGCTCATCGCGGCAGCCGGTCGGGTTGGCGCACTTGCTCTACCCGTGGTGGGTCTGTGCTGCTTCTCCCGTTCCCTTTTTGCCTCCCACGTGCCTGAGAGCGGTTTCCTGCAGCGTTTGCCCCAGCACGTTCCCAAGGGCAGGGTGAAACCGGCCGGTACTTTGGCCTCGCTGTTCTTGCAGGCTGGCACGAAGCTTGCCTTTTTCCAGCAGCTGGGAGCCACCCTGAGCCACTCTGCCTTTTTAAAGGCCATTGACAGCAGTCTCGCAAGGACTGGTCCGCACGGCAGAGCTGTGTGTTCACATTGTATCTTTCCATAGGTCTGTGCCTGTCTTTCCTAAAGAGTCCGCATTGTCCAATGCTGCTCTCCGTTAGTGTGCGCTTCCCGGTGCACCTCTGTGGTCCTCATGAGGTGACACTTTTGCCACTGCACGTGGATTTCTGGTTCCTCCTGCTTGCTGCCCCATTGTGTGCACAGTTGTGCAGACTTTTGAGGTGGGCACCTGTCACGGGGCTGTGAAGGAGCTCCCACGCCGTGCTGTCACCCAGGCATCTCCTCACTGTCCCCTGCTGCCGTCCAGCCCACCAGGCTGAGCCATGCATCTGCCCACTGCCCTGGCTTCCTGCATCCCCACCGATCCCCTCCGGGCCCCTGCACCCTCCTGTGACCTTTGCCCACCTTGCAGGCACCCATTCTCGGGCCGTGATGTGCCCATCTCGAATGGCTCGGGATTCCTGGTGTCTCCTGATGGGCTCATTGTGACCAACGCGCACGTGGTTGCAAACCGGCGCCGGGTGCGGGTGAAGCTGGCCAGCGGGGAGCAGTACGACGCCGTGGTGCAGGACGTGGACCAGGTTGCAGACATCGCCACCATCAAGATCAAGCCTAAGGTGCGCGTCACTTTGTGGAAGCTCTTCCTTCCTCGCCTGCCCTCTGCTTACCCAGTTCCTCTCTTCCAGCACCCGCTGCCCACATTGCCCCTCGGGCGCTCCTCCGAGGTGCGGCAGGGAGAGTTCGTGGTGGCCATGGGCAGCCCCTTCGCCTTGCAGAACACCATCACCTCCGGCATCGTCAGCTCCGCGCAGCGCGGCAGCCGGGAGCTGGGCCTGACCGCCTCCGACATGGAGTACATCCAGACGGATGCTGCTATCGACGTAGGTGCACGGTGGGCTGGCACCTCGTCCCACTGCCCGCTCTGGGGAAGGGCTCTGGCTGCTGTGAGGTCCGAGGAGGCTGGGCACAGCAGGGTGGGAGAAGGGCGTTTCTGGTTGGTGATCTGGCCGTTTCTCAGCCCGAGCCCTGTTCTCTGGGCTCTGTCTCCTCACTGCGGGTTGGTGTTTGAGGGTGTTGCTTTCGTGGCCTCATTGCTGCTCTCTCTACTGTTTCAGTTTGGGAACTCTGGCGGTCCCCTTGTCAACTTGGTGAGTTCTCCTGCGTGTATCCCAGTGAGCCCTGTCTCCTAGGGCTGGGTGCCCTCAGTGGGAGCACTGTGCAAGCACCTTCAGCTGTCAGGAGGGAAGGAGGAACTGTGTGTGCTCTAGGCATCTTGAAGGGTGGGATCAAGGAATTGGCCTGGGGTGAGAGCCCTGTTTGGTGGGAGTCATCCCTGCCTGGCCTCTGCTGGGTCAGACTGCCTGGGGAGGGAAGGCTGCAAAGGCTTCAGGTTTTGCACAGTAGTTCCCCCCCGCTCCATAAAGACGCAGGTTGGAGAACGCAGTGCCCTTTTCCACGCAGGATGGTGAAGTGATTGGGGTGAACACCATGAAGGTGACGTCGGGCATCTCCTTTGCCATCCCCTCAGACCGGCTGCGGAAGTTCCTGCAAAAGGAGGAACAGCGCAAAAGTGAGTTGGGTGCCTCTCTGCTCGGGTGCTGGGGAAGGAGGCCAGAAGGAGGATGATGAAAGAGGGAAGAAGCTTTGGCGTAGCTGAGCTCCCTGCACTTCTTCAGAGAGGTGGGCAAACATAGCGAGAGGAAGAATCTTTGGGGAGTAAGAAGATTCTCCCGTTTGGCATGAAGCAGTGAGCCCCTCTGCCATGGGAAATCCATACGCCCGTCTGCCACAGATAAAGACTTGCAGAGTTTCCAAGAACTCTGCCTGTTCTTGTTCCTTTGTGTTTGTGGTAATTTGTTTAATGCAGATTCTTGCTGTCTGGTTCTCACACTGACATTATGGAATGATATTCTCAGGCACGACAGTGATATCTTAAATTAAGAAAGTATGCAATACCTATCAAGCCAGTAAATGAAACTGAAATTTTCTGTTGGTGGGGAATCAGAATCACTCTGTCTGCCTCGGGGCGTGTGGGCTTTGTGGTTTGCTGGCTCAGCCCCGTGCTTTTTTGAGTGCGTGCCTGTTTTCAGCGTCGTTGTTCCATGCCCTTTCTGCCCACAGGCTCTTGGTTTGGCAGTGCCGAGACGAAGCGCCGTTACATCGGGGTGATGATGCTGACGCTCACACCCAGGTATGTGCTCTGAGCTCAGGGGCCAGGGGGACCGGTCTTGTTGGGACGCGGTGACAAGGTGATAGCATCTTCCAAACCAGCCATCAGTGCCAGTTTTTGAGAGGACTGTCTTCACAAGGTTAAGCGTTCACATTCAAAAATCTCTTTGCTGATATTGTGCTTAGACTCTTTAGCCTGGGAAGAGCACTGTGTTTCCCCTGCATCTGAAGAAATGCTCTGGTTAGCAAAGAGGACTGCAGCCAGACTGCTTGCTTAGATCGGCCGCCCGTGTTGCTGCTGGCCTCTGAGACACACAAGCCAAACCCAGTGGCCCCGGGCAGGTGGCAGATGCCCTGCAGGCCGTGTTGGATGTGCCTGGCTGAGTGCTGGGCAGCCTGGTCAGGCCCACACAGAGCTCTGCGAGCCCTGGGACAGAATTGGCACGGCTTCATGCCATCAGCTGCCTGCAGCATCCTAGGGGCAGCAAGCACAGCAGTTTGAGGAGTGCTGGACCTGCAGCCTCACCTCTGTGGGCAACCTTCCTTTTCAAAGGTATCGTGCCCGAGCAACTCTCAAGAGATGCCTGGGGCTCAGTGCGTCAGTGCGGTTGGTGGCTGCCGTGTGCCCGGCAGAAACACACTGCGGGGCTGTGCTGTGCCCGTGCCAAAGTTCTGGTGGCTCCTGTGTGGCTGGTTGAGTTTGTGGACTGGACGCCGCGAGCAGTGCCGGCTTCTTGTTGGCACACGGACGGGAGGAGCCGCGCTGCACCTCCAATTTCAGGGCCGCAGGGTGAGCAGGGAGCGCTGTCAGCACCGCAGCCGTGCCCAGCAGATGGTGCTCGTGCTCGCCGCTAGAGCTGGAGCTGGCGCCTGGGGGCAGACAGGGAGGGCTGCTGCACAAGGTAGGAGCGTGTAAATCAGGCTGTGTATCCACCAGTACGAACGGAACAGAAGCCAGAGGTGGGTGCTCCCATCAGAGAACAG
Organism: Numida meleagris; assembly: GCF_002078875.1. NCBI lineage: Eukaryota > Metazoa > Chordata > Aves > Galliformes > Numididae > Numida > Numida meleagris. The sequence goes on along the minus strand of NW_018364306.1, from coordinate 87,246 downwards.
AGCCCCTTTGGGCACCCTATTTTTGCCCGTGAAAAGTTATTACTGGGATTCAGATGGTTCTTCAGAGAGGAGAGGAAAAAGAGCTGGGGAAGTGTCTTCTCAAATATTATTTAGTATAGAGATGAGGAAGGCTTGAGCTCCCGCTGTCCTGCCTTGCAGCATGCAGTAGGTAGGGACCGAGTGAAGGGTTTGGAAAACAGAGATGCTGGTTGTTGGAAATGAGTTCTACACAGAACAGGTGCTGGGGATGCAGTGCCGGTGAGGGATGTTACCAGGGAAACATTGAAACACGTGGGTTGCTTCTTCATGCTGTGTGTGATAGGGCTTGCTGATGTTGTAGGATTCACAAGAGCACTTAGGAAACCTAACAGAAATGAAACCTTACTGGTTGCCACATGCAAAGGTGCAGTGTGGCAGCTCAGGAGCAGCAGGCAGCTGGAGGCACGGTCCCACCTGCACAGTGTCTGTAGTTGTGCCCTTGGTCTGAGTGACCTGTGTACTGGGGCTGGCTGAGATGGAGGTAATTTCTTTTTTAGAGTCTTGTATGGTATTGTGTTTTGGATTTGTGACCAGAACAGTGTTGATAACATACCAGTGTTTTAGCTGTGGCTGAGCAGTGCTTATACAATGTCCAGGCCTTCACTGAATCTCCTACTGCTCCCCACAGGGAGTGGGCTGGGGGTGGGCAGGAGAGGATGCAGCAGGGAAACCTGACCCCAGCTGAGCGCAGCGATAGCCCAGGCTGCACGATGTCATGCTCAGCAGGGAAACTGGGGGAAGCTTTTCCACAGTGGCTGCTCAGGGGCTGGGAGGCAGTTACTGTGTTTGTACAGAGACTGTGTAAGGGCACGCGTGGTTCAGCGTTAGTGACTGAAGCGAAGAAGCAGATTTGTCCTAGTGAACGTGCAGCTCCTGTCAGCAGCAGTCCTGATAGTCCTACCAGCGGTGCCCACTGACAGGACAGGGGGCAGTGGGCACAAACTGAAATATGTGATTCCAGCTGAGCACAACAAACCCCTGTCTTTAACTGTGAGAGTGGTCAAACCCTGCACTGGTTGACCAGAGGGGTTGAGTCTCTGTCCTTGGAGATACTCGGCAGCGGCGTGGACAGCCTTGGGCAGCCTGCTCTGGCTGGTGTGGGACCAGCTCCCTTCCAGCCTCATCTGTGCTGTAATACTGTGACATCAAGAAGAGAGGGCAGCTTGCAAAGCTCGGTGAAAAAAAGCACAGCGCCGTTCAGCAGGGGCTGCTGCAAAGCAAGGAGCTGTAACAAGTGGGGAGCAAGGAGCTGGGTGCTGTATTTCCTGGGGTTACAGTAGATCCAAAGTGGTGCAGAGGCTGTTTACATTATGCACAGTTGTGAGATCCAGCTGGAGTGTTGTGTCCAGTGCTGGATGTGTTCGGGAACAGTTGGAGGGAATCCAGAAAGGAGCAGAGAGAGATGCGGAACTGAAAGCTAGGGCTCGAAAACCTGGTCTGGGGGAATACTGGAGGAACTGGGGTTGTTTAGTCTAGACTCCAGCAGAGAGATATAGGTATACTTCTGCTTGACATTCCTGGCAAAAACAAAAGGGCATCACTTTTCTTCTGTGACCTATTCGCAGAAGAGAGAAGTGGAACTTCAGGAGGGGAGGTGCAAATCTGATTCCAGGAAAGCTGTCTGATGTGGGGCTGCTCAGACACAGGACGTGCATCACCAGCAGCTGAGATCCAGCTGGCAGCAGCGCTGGTAGTTTCCAGTTCTCCCTAGCACGCTCAGGACTCATTTTTGTCAGGCAGATGGTGGCATTCGAGTGACCCCAGGGTTTGCAGGTGGTCACTTGTGCGGGGGCACAGGAGGAGAGTTCTGCAGCATTTTCTACAAGCGCGGTCCTGGCTGGGTGGGAGTCCTGCTCTGCTTCCCAGCTCAGTACCGTGATGCTGATTTTCACTCTGCAGCATCCTAGCTGAGCTGAAGCTGCGTGACCCCAGCTTCCCTGACGTCTCCTATGGAGTGCTAATTCACAAAGTGATCATCGGTTCCCCGGCCCATCAGTAAGTGCTGCCCTGCGCCTGGGGGTGGGAGAGCAATTACACGGGGTGGGACGTGTTTAGCTCTGAGGGTTTTGCTGCAGAGCAGCAGGGGTTGGGGCCCGCAGAGCAGTCAGTCTGCAGCAGGAGCCGACTAGTGGAACGCGCCTGGGCTTGGCAGCCCTTTGGCCAAGCTACCTGCGGAGCTGAAGGAATGCCTGGCACAACAGCCCCCAGCTTCCTGAAGCGCCTGGCTCTCCTTCCTTCCTGGAAGACGAAGCCGCAGACAAGCGTCTGCTTCACTCGCCGTGAATTTCTTTCCTTCTCCCCTCAGGGCAGGGCTGAAGGCAGGCGACGTTGTGCTGGAGATTAACGGGCAGGCAACGCGCCGCGCAGAGGACGTCTACGAGGCAGTGCGGACTCAGCAGAGCTTGGCCTTGTTGGTGCGGCGCAGCTACGACACTTTGCTGGTGAGCGTTGTCCCGGAGGTCACGGAGTAGCTGTGCTGCAGAGCAGACCGCTCTGGCCGCTGGCTGAGTGCGCTGGCCAGGAGCCAAGGATGCAGGACCGAGGCACATCTGTGCACCCACCAGGGAGAGACCGGGAGCCTGCGAGGGCCTGGAGGGGCCAGGCAGGGGGCACGACCCTGGGGCAGACTCAGTGTGAAACCGCTCCCCTCCTTGCTCAAATAAAGCACTTTTCTAGGTGCCGCGTGGCCTCCTTTGCACGGCACACGGTGGCCCAAGTATGACCTGGGAGCAGCTGGGCTGTGGGAACCTGCTGCTCCTGTCATTCTGTAGCTGGGAGGAGCTGTGATCTCCTTAGTGCTAGGGGAGAGGGGTCCTGTCACCTCCTCGGCATCTATATACGGGCTGTGTCTGATTCCTCCATCCATAATGAGTGGCTCCTGGGGGCACCTTCTCTGCAGGTGAGAGCGGCCCCTGCAGCTGCGGTGGGGCAGGGCTCCACGGGGAGAGCCGTCACCGCCTCCCTGTGCAGCCAGAGCTCGCTGCCATAGCTGCTCCCAGAAGGCTTCTGGGAGTTGGCTGATGTCCTCTGGGTCAAATCACTTCCACGTGGAGCAAGCGCTCCAGCGCTCGTGTCCACGTATGCACCCTGACCTCAGCTCTCTGGGTCACACTGGGAGGATCTTCAATGTCACGGCCTAGCCAACCTAGGATCTGGCAGGGGCAGCGTATGGCCAGCCGGAGCTGCGGAAGAACCTGTGAGGGCTGCGCGTGCTGCCCTGGTGCTGTCTGTCTGTCTGTCTATCCCTCCCCCAGCTTGCGTCTGTCAGCGCCGGAGCACTGCGCTCCCACGCACAGAGCATCCCTGGGGACCCACCAGGCCCTTCCCCGCTGCCTTCCTAGCTTGCTCCCTCCCTGTCCTCGGCAGCTGGCAGCCGAGAGCTGTACTGAGGGGGAGCGGCAGGGAGCAGCTCGGGCTGTCCTTGCTTTCCTGGAAGAGCCCCGCTCCGCTCCAGCCCCATCGCTCTGCCAGCGGCCGTGGGAGGCGAGGAGCGGGGAGCCGTGCCGCCCCGGGGCTGCGCAGTGGCCCGCTCCAGCGGCAGGAATGCGAGCAGCGGCCGGGCTGTGCCCGTGGAAGGGCTTTCGCACACCCTTGGTATTTTTAGGAGATGAAAGAAGCACAGTTCCTTGGGGGGGGGGCTGTGGCGGAGGACGGCTCTGAGCGCGGCTCCCAGCATTCCCCTGCTGCCGGCCAGAGAACAGAACAGGGCTCCTTTCAGGCCGGCCCTGGCCTCGCCAGTGGAATTTGTTCCCCGGCAAACCCCAGCCGCGGGAGGGGCGGCAGCGCGCAGGGGAAATAGCTGAGACGTTTCTCGCATAGCTGCTCCGGCAGCACTGACCGCAGCGCTTTCCAGGGCTGCAGCCAGGGCCTGCCCTGTTGGCGTGCACGGGGCCCGGGCTGCTCCTCCATGCTGATGCTGCTCTCTGCAGACAGGGCCAGAGGTTCTGGCTGAGGGGTGATGGCTGCAGGACCTGAAGTGGCTCCCACTTACCTGAATCTTCTACCTCCCTCTATCTGCCCGGTCTCTCTGGCTCCCTGGGGCTTTACTCCCCCCACACCAGCCCCTATGGGGGCAGCCCAGAGCTGCAGTCCCTGCGGCTCGCACCCCGTGGGGCTGGCGGGAGGTCACGCTGCTTGGGATTCCTGCTGCATAACATCTGTGTTGCATCTGGCATGGGGCATCCTGTCCTTCCCTGCTTCAGTGTTGCGCCAGGGTGGCCCCATCTGCTCCCGCTGCCGCAGGCCTCCCGCAGCTCCAAGGGCTGCTCCGGGGCATCCCTGGGCCCCTGCAGCCCCTTCCTCTGCCCTGTAGAGGGGCAGCTCCTATACCCCGTGCAAGGCAGCCCCGCTGGGCCGTGCCCCCGTGCTCTTCCTCCCCCCCTAGAGAGGAGCCAGGAGGATATAGAACTGACATCTTTATCAAGAAAATAAAATTACAACTAAGACATGGGCGTGGGAGCTGCTGCCGGGCAGCCAATGGCAGCACTGCTGTGCAGGGCAGCCACACTGTCTGGAGATGGGGCTCCTGGGGCACCAGGGCAGCTGGTCCTGAGCAGGGGTGGGGGTCCCCGGGTGGGGTCCTGCTGCCGGAGGAGGGCAGAGCCCCAGAGAAGGTGGAGCAAGGTGAGAGGAACTGGGGCTGGGGAGCAGGAGGGGCACAGCTGGGGTAGCGGGGCCTCCCCGGACCGTACCCTCGTGCTGCAGCCTGAGCCAGGGTGCAGCGTCTGGCCAGTGGTCGAGGGCTGGAGGTGCGGTGCTCAGGGCCCCAAGCCCTGGCAGCGAGTCCTGGGCAGTCCCTAGCGCAGTGCAGGGTGTGGCGGGGCAGGCACGAGCCCCTGCCAGCCCCACAGCAGCTTCCTCCTGCTCGCAGGGTGAAAGAGGGAGATGGCATCTCCCTGGGCCTGGGCCCTATGAAATCTGGTTGTTCAGCTGCCCCGGGTACTGCTCGAACCGCTTGCTGGCCTCCTCGCTGAGCGCATCACCTGGGTGACAGGGTGAAAGCTGTAGCTCCGGTGCTGCCTTGCCACCACCTCCGCTTGTCCCCAGCACCCCAGCTCCTTCCTCTGCACCTGCCCACACCCCACTGCCTGCTCGACCCCACACCCCACACTATTCCCAGCCCCGGTGTGCCCCAGCCTGTGCCGCATCCCCAGGCATTACCGATGTGGCAGCTGTGCACCCAGATGCGGTGCCCGTCGTACTTGCAGTTGCATTTCATGGCGTTGTTGGTGAAGTCGCTCTCTGCCACCTCAAAGTTGGGGTTGATCACGACCTGTGGGGCAAGCGTGAGTGGGTCACACGAGCCCTGCATGTCTCCAGGCACGGGGGCAGGCACCGTCTCCCTGTGCTGCAGCTCCCGGGGCCGTGCACCCCGTCCAAAGCCAGAGCGTGCTGAGGACCACGGGGCAGAGGTGAGTTCCAGAGCCCGCCCAGCCCCACAGCACAGCCCATTCCGTGCACTCTCAGCGCATCCCACGCATTGCCACTAAGGGTGTGAGGGGCACAGCACAGCTGCAGCACCTGCAGGATGTAGTTGCCTGGCTTGACGTCAGTGATGTCGATCCACTGGCAGTCAATGTCGTGCCGGTACAGGTCCCAGCAGCCCACCGTGATGCCCTGTTCCCCAAAGTTGGCACACTCGTACCGCTTGGCCACGTCTGCAGGCAGGAAAAGAACGCGGCTTGTCCCTGCTACAGCCCCTGAACGGGGGGATGCAGCGAGGACCCAGAGCCTCGTGGTGCCGCCCAGCCTCACAGTCCCACCTTCCTCGCACTCGGTGTCCTCAAGGCAGAAGCTGGCTTTGTGGCCTTCAGCCACCTTGGTGCCGTTGGGAGTCAGGATGTCGTAGTGAGTGAAGATGTCCATGCTGTGATAGTGCCTGCGAGAGAGCCCGCAGCACCCGCTGCCCTAGAGCCAGCCCCTCAGGGAGGGCTGGGGTGGAGGGGACAGCGGAGGGAACCCACACAGCCACGGGAACCCACACAGCCACGTGCCTCTCCCCACTGCTCAGGAAGATCTGCATAGCCCCTGCTCGGGACACGACGCAGCGAGGCCGAGCTCAGCCTCACCCTGGGATGGGACACGGTGCTGTCCCCAGGCAGCTGGCCCAGGCAGGGGCGGCCTGCCCCATGGTGCAGGCTGCAGCCCGGCCTCAGCACCGCGCCTCCGGGGACAGCCCGGAGCCAAACTGGGGAAAACGGCATCGGGGCCCTCACCCAGGCTCTGTGCCTTGCAGTGCCACCGTGACCCGGCCTCACCCTCACCCTGTGGCATTGCTCTCATCCTGTAGCATCACCCTCAGCCGGTGCCTCCCTCACCAAGCCCGCCCCAGCTCCATCAGCCCCAGCCCCGGCTGTTCCCAACCCGCCTGCCCGTGCCGCGCACGCACCGGTGACACTCGTGCCAGACCCAGGAGTGCCGCCCGGCCTTGGGGCGGAAGTCAGCGCGGCCGTTGTTGTGGATCTGGGAGGAGAAGCGGAGCAGGCGACGGTGCCCATAGGGCCAGTTGGCGTGGCGGGCTGAGCTGGAGAGGCAGTTCTCCTCGGCGGCGCAGTACAGCATGTGCAGCGGGCGGTCCTCGATGTACGCCGTCTCCTGCACCAGCGGGGCGTGCAGCAGCAGGTCGGAGGCGGCTGGGGAGGGGTGGCAGCTCAGGGCTGGACGGCCGCCCCAGGCAGCGCAGCGCGGGGCTGAGCTGAGCCAGCCGGGAGAACGCACGGCCAGCCCAGCACTGGGGCACTCATCGACCCCGCCACCCGCAGCCCCCACTGCCTGCGGGCTCTCCATCTGCAGCCCTCGGACCCGCAGCCCCAGTGCCCGCAGCCGGTTGCCTCCATCGCCCACGGCCCCCGCGCTCGCTCACTTTCGGAGCAGATGACGCCCGCGGCGAAGCGCGTGCCCGTGTTCCTGCAGTTCAGGCTGCTGCCGTGGTGCTGGCAGTGGCTCAGGGACAGCTCGTGGCCTTCACACTTCACGCCGCTCAGCACCATCTCCGTCACGTTGCTGGCGTCCCAGTACCACGTCTCCTGGGGTGGGCGAGATGAGCCGGGCAGGGCGCCGTGCACGCCCCGCTGCGGTGCCCCCCGCCCGCACACCCGCAGAGGCCCCATCCCACGGCACGGATCAGCCCCGTCCCGTCGCCCCACGCACCCCGTGCCTGCCAGGGCAGCGCCGGGGCCGCGGCCCCGCACCTACCGTCACCGCGTGCAGGGAGTAGCCCAGGCCCAGCTGGCGACAGGCCACCATCGCCTCCTTGGTGGTCCAGCCGTCGCTGCACACAGTGCCCCACTTACTGCCGCGCTTCACCTCCACGCGGCCCTCGAACTCGGTCCTCCCCCCGGCCAGGCGGATCTGCGGGAAGCCCTGGGGCCGTGAGCGGCCCGCCCCGACCCGCACCGCCGTCCCCATCTCCGCCACGTACCCGTTCCCATCCCCGTCCCCGCAGAGCAGTGCTGCTGGCGGCTTGCCTTCCCGGCCGTGCTGGCTCCGGCACCTACTTGTAAGCCGTGGTTAGCGAATCCCAGACCCAGCTGGCGACAGGCCACCATCGCCTCCAGCGTACCCCAGCCTTCGCCGCACACCAGGCCCCAGCGGGGCTCGTCCCCGTCGCCAGCCCCCACCGCCACCTCGACCCGCCCCTCGAAGCGGCTCCGGCCCCCGCTCAGCCGAATCTGCGGAGAGATTCAGCAGCGTGGTCACCCCGAGTCCCTCGTGCATCCTGGCCCCCCACCGGGACCGGGGCGAGAGGCGAGAGCCGGCAGAGCCAGGCACGGCTCGGGGTGAGCCAGGAACTCGGACGGGCATCGCGTGTGGGATGGAGCAGCGCTGCCCAAAGCGGGCAGAACGATTCATTTAGAAATGGGAATGCCATTTCTGAAATGACAGGCACGGGAATGTTAGAACGGTTAAAAAGCCCAAAGTGGATGAAATGAGAGGCGCAATGCGCAGAAAGGCGCTGATCCGCTTGCTCATTTCATCACCAGTCCCCCAAAAAATCTCTCCTGTGGTCCCACAGCAAATTTTTTTGGGGGCGCTTCAGTCGGGATGCGGCACCAGCAGGCAGGGCTGCAGCACACCACAGTGCGAGGGGCACTGCTGAGCCCCAGAGCCCCCAGAGCCCCCTCCCTCCTCACAGGGCAGCGTGGGACCCCCAAGAGCCCCAACCTCCCAGGGCAGCCCTCATCCCAAACCAGGGGGAAACAAGGGAGCCAAAAGGGGACAGCGGGGGACATCCTACGTTGGGTCCCACGGGTCCCCAGGCTCCTCAAGTGCCACAGACACCAGTGCCATCCCTCAGCCCCCCTGTAGACATTCCGTCCCCCCCACGGCACGTACCAGGTTCTCGTAGCCCATGTAGGGGATGTTGCAGCGCACGGCCGCGTCCTCCGTATGCTTGCAGTCCTCCTGCGTGATGTTCTTGAAGGGGCAGCTCCAGAGGGACTTCTCAGTGCCCAGGCATTGCACCTCATTCAGGTGGATGGGCCCCGTCCCTGCAGACAGACAGCAGGGCTCAGTGCCAGCAGCACGGGGATGCTGCAGCCCTCCCATCCCCGTGGCCCAGCCCTGCCCTCCCCAGCTGCCAGCCGGGGCAGCCTGGCCCAGCAGCCAAGGCTCTGGGGACGCTCAGGGCAAAACCCACACCCCGTGTGCCCCGCGTCCAGGTGCCCGCAGGGCACGTGCAGCACAGCGGGCTGAAGGCAGTGCCTGGCCCATCTGCCACAGCGCTCTCACCTTGGCCCATGCGTGCCCCAGTGAGGGCCTCCTTGGCGCTGCCGAAGCCCAGCTCACGGCACACCACGCTGGCGGACAGCAGGTTCCAGCGGTCGTCGCAGATTGTGCCCCACTCGTTGTTCTTCAGCACCTCAACACGGCCCTCCCCGGCCTTGGCACCGCCCTTCAGCCGGATCCGTGGCTGCAGGGGCAGAAAGGTCAGGGCACAGCACGGCACGGTGCAGCACAGCGCAGCACACGGTGCAGCAACAGCACGGCACTGCATGGTAGCGCAGCACAGAGGTGGCTGCCATGCCTCTGTGACATTTAGGGACAGGACACTGTCCCCACCTCCTGCCCCCTGGGTTCCCTGCACACTCGCTCTCAGCCAACTGAAGGGACAGACGGACAAAGCCCCACGCAGGGCAGCAGCAGCTGTGGGCACCGCAGGACCCACGCATGGCTCACCTGGCCCTGCTGCTGCTGGCGCTGCTTCTTCTTCTGGGCACCACCGGTGGCAAAGAGGGGCCCGGGCACGCAGCTGACAACAGCGGGCATGCCAGTGCTGCAGGCTGCCGAGGCGTTGCCCCGGTAGAACTGGAACGTGCACATGGAGAGGTGCACCTCCGTCCCCGTACAGGACACCGAGTGCAGGCGGTAGTTGAGCTGCTGCCGCTCTGCAAACAGCCTGCAAGGAGAGAGCAGAGCCTGAGGCGCAGCCAGCGGGGCACAGGTGTCACCTGCCTGCAGCTGTGCTGTCCCTGCCCCCTGGGTGCCCACCCCCGCCTGCTCCACGCCCCACGTCCCAGCAGTGCAGGGACACACACGGCTTCTGCAGTGCTGAGCTGGGATCCTGGCACTCAGGCTCTCCGCTGGAGCCATTTACCTCTTCCTGGACCCTACGTCCTCCCTGCGCTTTTGTTTAGGCTGAGATTTGGAGGCCAGCCTGGAAAACAGAAAACAACCGTGAAGGTGGCCCAGGCCAAGCGGGCCGCCAGGGAGCTTCACGCACTCCCCTTCACGTCACGTGTGGATACAAAGCATCCTCTGCTGCCAGCACTGACACAACCGTCCTCCACAGCAGTGTTGCAGTTTCCTGCCCACATCACACCAGGAAACTGGGACAGATGCAGCAACATCCTGTGCTGCTTCGGCACATAGCAGAAGATCAAACAACAGCGCAGCAGTTTGATCTGCTGGGTGCAGGTGAGATATGCCCCCGTCCTCACCCGGGCCGCAGACAATGTCACTGCGTGCTCCAAGGGAGCAGCACACCCAGCAAGCTCAGCAGGAAAGAAGTGTGATGGTGGCACAGCCCCTGCACCAACACTTTGTCCTGTCTGGGGGGAGGGAGATGCTGAGCACAGCCACAGCCCCAAGAACCAGGAGAGCAGAGCCCCAGAACGGGGCAGGAGACAGACAGCACCTGGAGACCAGGGACCAGGCGCAGGCAGCCCCACGGCAGAGCCTGCACCGCCCCAGGGCACTGCACAGGCAGCCAGGAGCCTGAGTCACACAAAGGGCCAGAGGAACATCAGCTCCCATCAGCACTCATGGGACCACAGCCGGATCCTGTGCCCCCACGCAGACAGACATCTGCAGAGGGCACAGGACCAGGCAGGGCTGGGAGAGGTGGGTGCAGTACTGCTGCGAGGAGGACAAACTGGAGGATAGTTTGGCTGCGGGGCTCGGGCAGCCCCGACCTGCACCAACACGGGGCTGTCAGGGAGCTCTGCACAGCCAACAGACAGGTGCACAAGAGGAAGGGGGTGAAATTTGCAAGGAAAGGGTCACATTAGATGCAAGGAGAAGTTTTTCCCAGTGAGGGTCATTCAGCATTGCAGCAGAGGCCGCAGGACTGTGAGATCTCTGCCCTCACAGCTTTTCAGAAGCCAACTGCACGAAGACCTGAGTGCTGCAGGAGAGGATGGACCAGAACCCTGAGGTCCCTTCCAGCTGGGATCACCCCGTGACCCCACACGGGACTGTGGGATGTGCAGCCTGAGATCAGCCCAAAGCTGCTCCTGTGCCAGGCAGAGCGTGGCACAGCACTTCACCCACATGGGCAACGCCCACACAGCGGACAACGGGCACCAACCAGCCAAAGAAAGAACAGCGAGTTGCAGCAAAGGACATTGACGAGGGCTTGAGGGGACCCTGCAGTCTGACCCTGCTGGATTTCCATCAGCAGCGCAGGCAGAGCTGCAGGAGCAGCACTGGTGACACAAAGCTGGGCAGCGTCACAGCAAAGGGCTCAGGATGGAGACAGAGCACCTCTGGCACCAGGGGAGGTGGTGGGACCGGGGTGAAGCCGTTTGCTGGGGGCAGAGCAGCTGCTCCGCGTGGTGCTGGGGTTCAGCAGGAGGTGCCACACCGAGCCCAGGGAAGGTGGGCTGTGGCTGTAGCCTGGATCTGCATCCACCACCAAACCTGGCAGCAGCGGTGCAGGGCCAGAGGGAAAGGGCAGCTAGACTGCCCCTGGGGGTCATGCAGAATGGCAGCAAAATGATGGGGAAAGAGATCCCAGGTGGATGCAGATCTTGGGACAAGGGCTGCCACATCGTGCCAGCACCACCAGCATTGCTGAGCAAGCTCCTATAATCCACGTGAGCCCAGCTCGTGGGGAATAGGAGGTACATGGCCTTTCCAGGTTCCCCACCGCAGCTTTCTGCAGAAAGCAGCCCACAGTCCCTATCCTCCAGCAGAGATAGCTCCTTCCCAAGGCCTCCCTGTCCCCATAGTGTGCAGCACAGGGTGCTCCAGCCCTCTCCATGCCTTCCACTGGGACCCCGCATCTCCAGAACCTCCTCAGCGCATGGAACGAGGCTGCTCTGCCTGGGGAATGGCAGGCCTGGGAAAAGAGCATCTCTTCAGGGGGACAGGAGACCATGCATGCCAGACAGGTCCCACCATCACAGAGTCATCCTGCTCAGCACAGCCCAGGCCCTCGCCTGTTCCAAGCAGATCCACTTTTGCAGGATCCACTCAGACAGCAGAGAACAGTGGGGCAGGGCAGCCCAGCTCTGCTCAGGGTGCAGCAAGGCTCAGCCCAGCCCCTTACCTCCCGCCTGGCCTCGTGCTCCGGCCCCTCGTCCTGGCCGCGCGCTTCAGCCGCCTGCGGGGCAACACCGTGGCTGCACCGTCAGTAGTGCACACGGCACCGGACCACGCTGCGGGCAGCACACCCACAGCCACACGCTGGGCAGCACGCCCACAGTATGCCCAGGGCAGCACGCTCACGGCCGAGCCCCGGGACATCGGGCAGTGGTGCTGCGGCAGCGTCCCTGCCCAATTCAGCACAAACTGCCCCTCAGCACAGGGTCCCCCACACTCCCCACCAGAGGGAAACGTGGGAGCATGTGGCTGCCGGGGACCAAAACCTGCCACCTTGGGCAGTGATGTATAGGGAAGACTGGCAGCCATAACTCCCAGCTGTGCCACGGCCCCCGGCTGGGTTAGCAGCGCCCACGTGGCCTGTGGGACTCGGGCTGGACAAACAGCAGGATGGGGGATGCTGAACAGCACGGTCCCCCCTGTGCCCCAGAAGCGCCCCGGCATCCTCGGCCCCACCGGCTCCCAGCCAGCCCCACTTACTTGTAGAAGTTCCTGTTCACCTTCTTCTCGGCGGGGAAGCCCATCATGCCGCAGATGACGCGGCTGTTCTTGCTGTCCCAGCCGTCATCGCAGATCTGCGCCCAGCCATCCTTGTAGCGCACCTCCACGATGCCCTCTGTCACTGGCAGCCGCCGCCGTGTCCCCGACACCACCGCGCGCAGGCGGACCTCCTCCACGTGGCTCTGCTCCGTCTGCAAGGCATGTCAGCGCCGGCACCCGGCACCCTGCTCCCCGCCAGCCCCTCCCCAGGGTGTCCCGCAGAAGAGGTCCTCCAGCCCTGGAGAGGAGCAGGGACGGGCAGATCCCACAGCCCTGCAGGAAACCTCCAATGGCACTGAGAAGCCAGGCACCCAACTCCATCCCGTGCACCCCTGGTCCCAGGCCGCATCTCTGGGAGCACAGCAGGAGATAGCTGCCGTCCTTCCACCGCAGGGTGGGTTGCCTGCAGCCCCCTCACCTCGATGACATTGGAGTCTTTGAAGCCTGGGATGCGCTCGTCCTTGCAGATGACGCCCGCATCCTCCTCGTGGCTGCAGTCGCTGTTCCCCCAGCCCCGGTGCTTGCAGTCCCTGATGCTCTTCTCGCCCCCCGCACAGTTCACGTTATCCAGCCAGATCCGCCCTGCCGCACACCGGGGCGGGGGTGAGGGGGACAGAGCCCACGCAGCAGCCCCCGGAGCAGAGGGGGCACCGTGGGGACGGGGACCGGGGCAGCACAAAGCTGGGGCCAGGCACGCACAAAACGAAGGCCTGGGGGCGGAGGCAGCAGGAGGAGCTTCCAGCAGACGCGGTACCCGCGTGCAGCCGGGGGACTGCACGGCATCTCGCCCGCACTCAGCGTGCTGCAACCACCGCACGCAGCCTCACAAGCACAGCCCTGCAGCCACCCGCAGCACCAGAGACACGCACAGCCCCGCAGCGCGGTGCACGCAGCACGGCCTCCCCGAGCACGGGAGGGACACACACACACACACACACACACACACACACACACACACACACACACACACACACACACACACACACACAGAGGTGGAGGTTCCCACTCCGCTCTGCACACACACACTCGTGCAGGCGCACACACACGCGCACACTCACGCTGCCGGGCGCTGCGCAGACAGAGCCCTGCTCGGCTCCGGCCCGGGGCAGCCCCCCCTCTTACCGACTCCTTTGCCGTACTTGGCGCTGTGGGCCCAGCCGGTGGCCCCCGCGAAGCCGAGCTGCCGGCAGAACACCTGCGCGTTGGCCAGCGTGAAGTCGTCGTCGCAGACGGTGCCCCACTCCTCGTTGTAGAAGACCTCGATCCGGCCCTCGTTGTGCTTGCGAGGGTACCCGGCCAGCCGGAACTTCAGCGGGGGCACGGGGCCGCGCGTGGGGCCCGGGGGGGTGGGCTGCGCTCCGCTCCCGCACATCCACAGCCCGCCCAGCAGCAGCAGCAGCTCCCGCCACGCTCTCGCGCCGCGTTGTCCCATGGCCCTTGGGGGGGGGGGGGAGGCGACGTCAGGGCGCGGGGCACCCGCGCCTCCCCACGCAGGAGCGGCCTCGGCCCTCGCCCGCCCGCGGCCCTAGAGCTGCCGCGCGCCTCGCACCCCCTGCACGAGGCTGCTCCGCGGCCGAAGCCGTGCCGTGCCGTGCCGTGC
>NW_018364306.1:68619-73049 GCF_002078875.1 Numida meleagris | reverse complement strand
CCGCGGGTGGCCGGGGGCCGCCGAGCCGCGCTCCTGCCCGCTGCCAGCGGCGCGGCAACCGGAGCCCGCCGCCCTTCGCCCTGCGAGGCGTTTTCTTCAGCCTTTCTACAACGTCTGCGGCTCCCCGGATACCTGAGCGAGGGGCGGTATTCCTGCATCGGCCCCGGCGACAAACGACGGCGCAAACATTTCACTGCGAACCGCCGGAGCGCGCCCCACCCGCACGCCCGGCTCCGGCACCGCTCAGCCCCGCATGCTCCGCGCAGCTGGGACCAGCCTCGCATGGGCAGCCCCAGCCCCAGCCCCAGCCCCAGCCCCAGCCCCTGGCGTTGGGCGCACGGCAGCCCAGGCGTCGCGGCGGCCGACGCCAACCCCCGCGGGGCACTCACATCAGCTCCGGCCCCGCTGTCCTCCGTCACGGCCCGGGGCGTGGGGGACAGCACCGGGGGGGCAGAGCCCCGCGAACCCCGGGATTGGCGGTGGCTGCCCGCTCCGGCACTGCGAGAACAAAGCGCGGCCCAGCGGGAAGCATTCTTATGGGCAGGCGGCAGGGAACGGCTTTGCCGAAACTTTTAATCGGCCTCAAGGCGGGAGGGCAGAGCCGGGGGCCGGCCCGGCGCCGCCCGCTCGGGGAAGGGGCCCGGGGTTTGCCGGGGGCGGGCAGGGAGGGGACCCGTGTAACACCTCACGGCGGCGATAAAGCGTTTCTTATCCTGCCCGCGGATCGGAGGGGAGCAGAACTACACCGCCCCGCGCATCACGCGCACGTGCCGAGCAAAAAGCGCTGATCGCAGCGCACCTGGCCGGGACCGCGCACGCTGAAGGCGCAGAGACCAAAACCGCACCCGCACCCGCACTGAGCGAGAGGCCGGCTCTGCCGGCAGGCTGCTTTGCAACGGGCCGACACCAGACCGAAGGGCAGCAGTACAATTAACGCCAATCTCTACAATTCTGCAGAAATGGCCCGTGTCACAAAGCTGCGGTGACCTCTTATGAGATCACAGGTCTGGTTAATTGGAGTAACTGCGCTGATATAACAGGCAGAGACTGGAAGGCATTTGATTCATCCTGCGTGACCTTTTAATGAATAATTAGCACTCAACAAAATCAGTGCACCTTCCACTAAGTGGATTAAAACCGGTCACCTGCTGGAACTAAAATGTGGCTACAGCCGGGAAGTCACCAGGCAGCGGGGCTCTGGGGGGATCACATGCTTTTCCAAAGCAAAACTTTGTCTGGAAGAGGAAAGACGTCCTCTCTCAGTACTGCAAGGACGGAAATGGGAAAGTGCACAGAGCCGCGACGGGCACAGACCCGGGTGGGCTGAGACAGCGGCACCGCTGACCAGAAGGAACGCTTAACAGCCCTGCACTCAGGAACAGAGCGTGCAGGCAGAGACCAGAACACAACACCCGGAAAACATTCAGTGTTTGTGTGGCCACAGAAACCACCCCGTGCCCACAGCCACAGTCACCATGACCACAGGGCTCGGTATGCTGCTACGGACAGGAAAGAATGACCAGCACATGCAGGGGTGCCAGCCCATGGCCAACACCCCCCGCCACACCCTGACACCACCAGCTGAGGAGGGAGCCGTGCAGCGGTGCTAGCCCACAGCAAACAGGCACCCCCAGCCCACAGCAAACACCCCCAGCCCACAGCAAACAAACACCCCCAACCCACAGCCTGACGCCGGTGGCAGCAGCAGGCGATGCCCTGGGACAGTCCCCTGGTGCTGCCCTGCTCTGCACCCGCAGCTTGGACAGCCCAGCCCTTGCATTCCGCAGCTCTCTGTGGATTTGTCTTCTTCACAGTCCTTCAGTTGCTCCCGAACCCGCACAGAACCCACCATCCCTGTGCACGAGCCCCGCTCAGCTGCTGCCACACGCCCCACTGCCCAAGGAGATGCCGCGGTGAGGTCTGTGCGGGACCGCAGCACCTCCCCACGCCGCGTCCAGGCTGTGGCTGCAGACAAATCCCCCCTCTGAGGGCTGTGTGGAGCACTCCTGCCATCCCCCAGCACGCAGACGGTGCTCAGACACATCCCTCTGGGCAGAGCTGGCTGTCCTCAGCAGACACCATCCGTGGAGCCGGAGAGCGGCCCTGGTCCTTGCGCCCGCCCAGGAAAGCTCAGGAAATGTCCCGGCCAGGTGTGTGCTGGGCCTCTGTCACCTCCTGGTGGCCACGGGGCTGGGGCTGACTGTGGGCACCTGTGAGCACTGCAGAGCTCAGACCTGGGGCATCCTGCACCCCCTGCCCCGCCGCAGGGTCCCCGTGGTGCAAGAAGTGCGGCACTGCTCGGTCTGCTCCCCATCAGCCCCACCACTCTGCTCTTCCCAGCAGACAACGAGGGCTCCCACGCCCCCAGCACTTCTGTAGGAACCGTATCCTGCAGCCAGTCAGCCTGCTGCCCTCAGTGCTCCGCTCCCCCAGCACAGGGGCTGCCTCCTCCAGGGCCTTGGCTGTGCCATGGGGGAGAGCTGGGAGACAATGACAATGGGGGGGGCTGAGCATGGGGGATGCTGGCCCCAAGGATGTGCCATCCCGCACCCACCAGTGAAATGGGCTCGAGAAGGGGCTGCTGGAGCAGATCTCCCAGCAGCTCTATGTGTTGGCTATGCATGCATGCCAGCAGCCAAGCACACATCATTTCTGCAGCACAGAGACTCAGCAGTGCTGCGCAGGAGGCCTGGAGCATGCACGGACAGACGGAGCAAAGCAGGCCCTGATGGCCTGGGAGGGCTCAGAGATGACCGACCGCCTGGGACACCCGTCAGCAGAAGGAGAAAGCAGCTCCCTCTGCTTATCTTTCCATGGGAGGTCGAGAGGTGACATGATCACACTCTTGCAGGGCCACGCTGGGGCATCTCTGGGAGCCAGGGGTCACGTCCCCAGCAGTGGGGCAGCAGGAGGTCTGGTGGGTCTCATGGTTCAGGCACCGGGTTCTGCTCCCTCCCCATCTCCCGGGGCCTCAGAGCCTGGCTTCCTGCGCCAGCCCTTTCGTAATCCCGGCTGCCTGGACGGCCTCCATCATCCTCCCACACTTCAGCGGTCCGGGGGGGCCGGAGCAGAGGTCCATGACACCCCCCGCTCAGTGGGGCAGGGCTGCCTGCAGGGACCTCATGGGACGGGAGGAGCAGGGGACACAGAGCCCCAGCTAGGGGAGGAGGGGAACCAGCTGAAATGCTCCTAGGAGCGCTGGGGAGCAGCCCAGCACCGCCACAGCAGCCCCACACACTGGGGGCACTCCTCACACCACCACCCCCCAGTTCAGTGACCTGGGGGCTCCCCGCCCTTTGCTGCCCAGGAGGCAGAGTGCCATGTCCCTGCCACAGCACGGCGTTCCTCCATCCCAGGCAGTGATGAGGGCAGCCTCTGGGCTGGCCCGGTGCCAGCTGGGGTAGAGCACTCGGGAGCTCTTGGGGCTGCACTTCTCTTCCCCTCCAACTCTGAGCCCTCTGGGCTGCTTGATGTCCCCCAGTCTGCTGTCACCCTCTAAGTCAGGGCAGAACAGATCCTTGCAGTTCCCAGTACCACCCTGTTTCCCCGGGGCACAGCAGGGCCTCCAGCTCTGCCCAAGGCTGCCTGCCCTGCTCTGGGCTCCCCTGGGTTCCTCAGGGGCAGGGAGGAGGGGGACACCTCAGAAGAATGTGCAGTTACTGGGGAGCAAGCAATGAATTGGGAGGGCCCAGGCACCCCAGTGCAGGGAGGCAGCTGGCTCAGAGCTACTGGGAGAGAGAAACCCGGCACTGCGCAGGAGGATGGCTGGGAGGATGCGGTACCACCACCACCTGACCCAGCCCTCACACCTCACATCTTTCCATCCATCCCTTCTTCCAACAGCCACAGCAAATTCCACCTTCGTGGAAATCCTGACTTTCCACTGCCCTTTGTAAGCCACAGCTCAGCAAACAAACGTCCTGCAGCCAGGGACACCCTCAGGGATACACGCAGCACCCTCTGACCCGCTGGATCCTCTGGGCATCCCTTCCCAGCAAGCACATGCAAAGCGCACGCAGTCTGCGTGACATAAATCCTCTCACCCTGCCAGACACGGACGCACAACTAAAACATTACACAGTTCCCCCATCCACTGCCGCCGGCACGGCACACAAAGCGAGCTTTCTGCAGAGGACACGAGGCGCTCTCCTTACAACCACAGACGGGGGAAAGTCCATCTCGCCGCCCCGCGCAGACGTGCGCTGACATCCGGAGCTCCGAAGCAGCACGGACACGTCCTGCCCCGCACGCGGCCCCCGCAGCCCCATTCATTCCCCGCCGGCAGCCGAACCGCACCCCGCATCTCAGCCCGCGGTCCCGGCCGCGTTCGTCCCGCACAGCGCTGCTCTCGCGGCTCCGTGCGAACCACGGAACCTCCGACGCGCGGCCCCTCCCCGCCCGCGCCCCCCAGAGCGCACCCACGCGGGGCG
>NW_018364306.1:17672-68059 GCF_002078875.1 Numida meleagris | reverse complement strand
CACCGCGGCCCTCCCCTGCAGGGTCCCGGGCTCTCTCCCCCGCCCCGGGACCCACGGCCGCCCCGGGACCAGGAGCGGCTGCAGCCGCCCCTCGGAGCCGCTCTCGGGCGCGGATCGGTGCGTCCGGGCAAGGCTCGGGGAAAGCGGGGACTGCCCGCGTCCCCTCCGCTCCGGATTCCTCGGCCGCTCATCGGCCTCTTCCTCGCCCCATAGGTGCGGGGAGGCCACCGAGGGGGAACCTCCCGTGACCCGTTCGTCCCTCCATCCCCTCCTTTCCCCGTGACTGTGGCAGGATGGACGGACAGACGTTCCCTCTGCAGTCCTGCTGGCAGCAGGAGCCCCCCCAGACCCATAATGGAGCCACTGCCACGGAGGACCCCGTCCCGCAAGGGAGCTGCGGGGACCCCGGCTGAGCACGCGCTGCCAGCACTGGGGCCATTCCTCAAGCGGGGTGAGCTCAGGGTGCGGGGCTGGGGAGCAGCTGGAGGAGGAGCCGCTGCTGCAGCCGAGGTCCCGCTGTGCTGGCGGCAAGCACGGGGCCGGGGGGCTGGCAGCTATGGGTTGCTGGAGGGAATCGGTGACGTCGCAGTGCTTTCCCCAAGAGATGACCTACAATGAGACCAGCAAATGCTTTATTACTGAGGATAGCACTTTCTTCAGTCCTCGGGCAGCGGAATGGGGTTTGCCTGACTGGGCCCCATGCAAGCTCGGTCCACGCACGCAGGCAGCTCCTGGGTGCCGAGAACCAGCCCCAGCCCCAGCCTCCCAACCTGGGTCCACACCTGCAAGGAGAGCTGGGCAGCCCCACCCACAGGACAGGGACCCCACCGTGCTGTGCTCCAGGACCACCGCCCTGCACCTGCGGGTGGGAGCTCTGCGCAGCCCAGGGACGCCCTGCATGGCTGCAGGGTGCTCAGCCAGCAGGAGCGAAGGTCCCCAGCGCCCATATCTCCCAAAAGGGCAGAAATGCCTCTCTCTTGCCACACCCCACAGCCTGGTGCCCTGCACACGGCCCAGGAGCACCTCGCTCATGCCCAGGCCACGCTCCCATGTCCCTGCCCTGCCCGAGAAGCTCTGCGCTGCCAATCCCTCCAGCTGTGCAGCCGATCCTGTGTAGGATGGGGTCCCGTGGTGCTGCCCTGTGCCTGTCCCCGATGCTCGCTCAGAGGAGACGTCCCAGGAGCCGCGTGTCAGGGGAGCTGGGCCAGGGCATGGGCAGCGCGACAAAGCCCAGCTTGCTGTAGAAGCTCAGCTGCTGGTGGTCTGCAGCACTGACTTGGCAAAACACTCCCCTTGAGCCTGCAAGGGAGAGGAGAGCTCAGACCACGGTCTGGCACCCTCGTGTCCCCTCGTGCAAGCTCACGGTGCTGGGGGCAGAGCCAGGATGCAGGCAAGGAGCCCCAGTGAGGGCTGCCCCAGCTCCGAAGTGGGCAGGGAGCAGTCAGGATGTGGTTGGGGTGGGCCTGGGGTGCCTCGGCCCCACCAGCACGGAGCTCACCGTTGGCTCTGAGCGCGCTCAGCAGGCTGACAGCCAGACTGCGCCTGGCACCCACGTCCTGCACCCGCGGGGCCGTGTCCAGCTGCACCAGGGAGGGGAAGCGTCGCAGCACAGGCAGCGGCACGGCCGCCGGCTTTGTGTGGAAGAAAAGCAGCGCTTCTTCCAGGACACCCTGCAGGCGATACACACAGTGAGGGAACCCTCCCTCCCCAGCCCCTCCCAGCACCACAGGTGCTCCCTCACCTGTCCCAGGACCCCCAGCTCCCGGGGGTACTTGCGCTGCATGGCCGGCAGCCAGCTGCTGTCGCGCTCTCGCAGGAATCCTTCAGCACAGAGCGCTCCAGCTGCATAGCCACAGGGGCCACCCTCGTCCTCCAGCACGAAGGTGTACTCGGGGCTGAGGCTCAGGAAGCTGCCCAGCACCCTGGGGGGACAGAGCAGGGCACTGCTGAGCTGGAGCACAGAGGGAGCGCAGAGCATCCGGCTGCCCCCACTGCCGGGACACGGCACCCAGCGCCCTCCCCCAACCCTCTGAGACCCTCATGATGCCCTCAGCCAGCATAAGCACTGCAGCCCCCATAGGGACCGGTGGGGACAGAGCATCTCTGTCCCCATGGCAGCTACCAGGACCCCACTGGACATGCCCTCCCTGTCCCACATGGGACATCCCAGTCCCACAGTGGCCATGGCACAGGCGGAGTTGCTCCCTGTGGGGACGAGAGGAGGGCCCTGGCTGGCTGCTGCCACGCTGCACGGGCACACATCCAGGGCATCCCCATGGGTCAGGTCTCACCTGTCACCCAGCAGGTCGGGGTGGGCCGTGAGGACCTCCGCAGTGCTGGGCTCACCGTCCAGACCCTCCCGGCACAGTTGGTACAGCTCTCCCTGGAAGAGCCCAACCCAGCTCAGCCCCAATCCTGCCCCGCTGCTGCCCCTCAGCTCCCGCTGCTCTACCACAGCCCCTTCGGAGCATGATGCGCTCACAGCTGCCCAGAATGTCCCCACAGAGGGACCGTGACCAGAGGCACAGCCCTCAGCACTAGGGGAGGTGGGTGCTGCAGTGCCCGGGGCGCTGGCGCTGAGCGATGCGATGCATGCAGCCATTGTGTGCTGCGTCCTGCTACCACAGCACAGTGTGCTTTAAAACGAGCCATTGCCATTCCAGTCAGGCACCCCCTAGCAGCAACTCCTGAGAAAACGCTGCTCAGCCCAGCCCAGAGCATGCTCAGAGAAGCCGAACGGCAGCAAAACACGCTCTCCATGGAGCATGTGCAAAGGAGAAACCTCTCATAAATTCCTGCCTTGGTCGCATCAGAGCTCACAGGGTCAGCACAAAGGACGTCCTGGTGAGAACATGTTTTTCTCAGAGGACGGCTCGGGGAGCGACAGGGGCAGAGCAAGGCGCTCCTGAGCTCTGCTCCCAGCACCGGCCAAAGTGCTCGGCCGAGTTTTTTCCACAATAGTTTCAATGGAAAGACACATTCAGACGTAATCTGACAACCGGCAATTGAAAACAAGCTCCTGCGCTGGGAATTGCTGGCAGCCACAGTCTGACATTATAATCTGCTCTCATGTGCCTGCAACTCCTCCTCTGTTATTTATAAGCACTAAGCCGTGCATTGCAGGGTGCCGTGTTTAGCAGGGGTGTGTGTGCTGTGCCCATGGTGGTGGATTCGCAGCGTCAGCATTTTTGAGCCCCGCGGGGCAGCAGGGCAGGTGGAGCAGGGTGACTGCTGCAGGCTGCATTCCGTGGGACACGGCCCTGGGCAGCCAGCCCCATGCTGGCCCGACCCTGGGGTTCGCTTCCCACTGCCACTGTCCTGTGCTGTGACCTCAGCCCTGCGGCTGGCAGTCGACGTGCGCTTTTCTTTTTATGCCATGCAGGGTGGGCTGCAGGGTGAGGGGCAGGAGGGGCTGCGGGATGGCACGTTCCGTCTCACCTTGTCCCGGGGTAGCAGCGGGCGTAGGTGGTACAGCTGCCGGGATGGGAAGAGTGGAGGTGGGTGGCAAAAGAGGTCACAGCTGTTCCCCACGGGCAGCAGCGCCTGGAGGAGGCAGTCTGTCAAGGAGCAGCTTGTCCTGCCCCCACACCTGCCCTGGGGCAGCAGGAGGAACGTCTCCGTGTTCCCCCCCAGGCCCCAGCACCAGCACCCAAGCAGCTCTGCCCCCTGAGCATGCAGGAACCCGATGGCAGGGCAGGAACAGCAGCTGTGGTCCTGGCTTCCCAAGGGCTCCTCCAGCCCCCAGTATTCAGGGGCATGATCTCACCTGCAGCTCTCCAAAGAGGCCCCCACGGCGCACCCAGGGCTCAGCGTCCTCCCCTAGGAAGAGCGGGGCAGTGATGCTCTGGCACCCTGCAGGCAGCAGGAGACAGAGGTGTGACACAGCTCCTGGCACAGCCAGAAAGCTGCAGCCCAGAGCAGAGCCCAGCACGCTGCTTTGCAGCCCAGCCACCAGCGTCTGCATGGACACCTTCGCACCATCGCTGCTTCCCCATGGATGCAGCTCATCACTCAGCCATGTTCTACTCCAAATTTGGAGCTCCTTTGGAGGAATGGAGGCTCTGAAAGTGATGCATAAACACTCAAAATCCATCCTCGTTTCTGTCAGTACTGCTCTCAGTGGCCCCAGAATCATAGAATTGTTTGGGTTGGAAGGGATCTTAAAGATCATTTAGTCCCAACCCCTGCCATCGGCTGGGACATCTCTCATTAGGTCATGTTGCCAAAGCTCCCATCCAATAGAGCACCCACAGCTTCTCTTGTTCCAGTATCTCACCACTCTCATGGTAAACAATTTCTTCCATGCATCCCTCTCACCAGAGAGGCAGTCCTGGGATAAAAAAGGCTGAGAAACTGTGTCCTAGGAATAAACATTCCCTCTAAACCACAACAGACAGCGAAGTGCTGCTCCAATGTGTGCCCCCTCCCTGATGCACGGCGCTGCCTCCTCTCCAGGCTGCTTCCCCTTCAGTTCCCCTCCAGTGGCTGCTCCCTCCAGACCAGGTCAGGAGCCATCTGCAGGGATGGTGCTTCAGAGGTAAGAGCCACTCACAAACCACCGAGCTGGGAGTGATGCCACGATGTACTTCTCAGAGGCACAGAACTCCACCAGACTCCTGTTCCCTGCTGACGGGTGTGGGTGCAGGGCAGGGGCTCAGCCACCCGTGTGGTGAGGTGGGTGTGCAGCACTGCGACACTGTTGGGTCCCCCGGTGCAGAGGTGCAGGGCTGGGACGCTGAGGGCAATGGTCTCACTGCCTTGCAGAGGGCCTGTAGCCCACATCTGGCTTCAGAAAAGAGCCTTCATCCTCAGCTAGACAGGGCAGAGCCTCGCGGGCCCTGTACCAATGGTGTCCTGAGCCCACTGCCCTCTCCCCAGCAGTCATGCTCTCAGCACATAAGGATGGGCAAGGTGCCAGCCTTCCCAGGCCTTTAACACCTGCAGGCAGCACGTGGGGAAGGGCAGCCCCATGGTGAGGGCCAGAGGGCGGCAGCCCTTTGAGGGGGGAGGGAGGAGAAAAACACACCACCATACTTACAGCCAAAGCAGCTTCCCCAGGTGCCCTTGTGGTCAGGGTCACACAGGAGGTGGCCATCTGCAAGGGAGGTGCAGTGGTGAGCACAGGGCATGGGTAGCACGCAGGGAGGGCATTCGAGGGAAACACTCCCACCAGAGACCCTGGCATCCTGGCCAGACCCCAGGACTCAGACTGCTGGGAGGGCTCCCAGCCACTCTCACCTCTGTAGGTGGAAGGACAAAGCGAGATGAAGGTGCTCTGGCCGTGCCACTGTGCCCAGGGTCCCGTGCTTCACAGGCCCTTTGGGAGCTGGGCTGGGTTTGGCCGGGTGTGGGTAAGCGGCCCAGGGCACAGGACCTGTCCCCCAGGGTGCCCTCACCCACATACCCAGCCACAGCACAAAGGCGCTGGCAGCCAGCAGCAGGTTGCGGATGTCCCAGAGGTAGGGGTGGAGGTCGTAGAGCAGCGCCTGCCCCGCGCTGCGGACGAAGCGGCTGTGCAGGCAGCACGTCTGGGCACAGAGCTGCTGGAAGGAGCGGGCCCGACTGCGCCACTGCGCGACCTGCAGACAGAGAAGGCGTCAGAGCGGCTGCAATTTGGGCACTCTCCCACAGCAGTGCCCAAATCAGCCTTACCACGCAGGAGGTCGGCGATCCGGCGGGGACTCCCGTGCTGGGACTGTTGGCTCGGAGCCACTGAAGGTCTTCCAAGAGATGCTGCGCCTGTGGCCCATGATGGTAGGGCAGGTAGAAGAGCTCCACCAGCATCCGCGCCTCCTCCATGGTCAGCGGGGCACTGGAGTTAGACCTGGCCTCCTCCAGACGCAGCGGTGCCGTGGGGCCAGGCCTGGCCTCCTCTGAGATCAGTGGCACGGTGGGGGCAGGGCTTAGAGCAGTCCCATTGGTGAGCAGTGCAGTGGGGCCAGGGCTGGCGGTGGCCCCATCAATAAGCTGTGAGATGGGGGCAGGGCTGGGACCAGCCCTAGACCCTGAGGGTACCTGGAGCACATCAGCAGTGCTGGCCCCAGGCTGGGGACTGCCAGGAGGGTTGCTGCCCCCTCCCCTGGCATCACTGGTGTCTGGGGGAGTGTTTTGGCTGGTGCTGGCCCCACCACTGCAGCACGTTGGTGCCCCCAGGCTGTGGAGGGTCTCGTCAGCCACAGGAGTTCCCGCAGCCCTATCACTCCCTGCCGTGATGGGCAGAGCAGAGGAGGGCTCACAGCTTGCTCTGCTACCTGAAGCGAGCTGGTCCCTATCCCCTGCAGGGCTCTGTGGGCCACCAGTGGAGGTCTCGCTCCCATTGCCCTCTTCAGGCACCGAGATTGCCTTCCTCTTTCTGCTCCCCGGCATCATGTCACAGGGCTCAGCTTCATGCTGATCTGCCCCACTGGGAGCAGCGTCACGAGGCTGGGGGCCAGGCAGGGCCTCCTGCCCTCCTGCTGTGCCAGGATGCTGCCCTGCTTCTTCCTCGCAGCCGGTGCTGGGGTGCAGCAGAGTCCTTCCTCCTGGGAAGAGAGAGCAAAGGGGCAGCCCCACTGGCACCTGCACCAGGATGGCTGTGTGGAGAAGGACAGCCCTGGGGTAGCTGTGCCGGGAGCTCAGAGCAGTGCTGGCACGGACCGGGGTCTGCCCAGACCATGGGCTCTGAATTGTTCAGGACTTTGCAGCTGGGGAGGCCACAGGCTTTGCAGAAGCAAATAATGCAAAACAACAGACTTGCACCACTCTTAACCCCCACTTCCAGAGCCCTATCATGGTTCCTAGCTTCCTACTGTGCCCACAGTTTGAGGTAAGGAATGTGGAAAGCAGGAAGCACGCTTTGCTCTCCATCTTTGCAGCAAATGCCACATCATCCTCCTCCAGGCAGCTGGGCACCACCCAGAGCTGATTCCAGTCCAAAGCTGTTCCCGAACCATGCTGCAGGGTCACAGACCTCATGCACTTTTCCTGCACCCCGTCACCCTGTTGTGCTGCTCCCAGATCTCAGACACCTCCCCCCATCGGTCTTCTCCCCCAGCACCACACCGTCTTCTCTCAGCTTCTATTTCCCCAAGTGCTCTCTCAAAAGGCAGATGGGGACATTACTACATCTGCTGGTAGCACCCTCCTGGTCCTCACCATCCCGCATCCCATGAGCTTGCTCACTTCTGGAGGAGGACAGTGAGCCCAGCACACAACTGCCCATGGAACCAAAGCTTCAAACTCTTCTACCTCACCTTCCAGCTGCAAATCCCTCCTTTTCCCAGTGCTACTCATACAGAGACTCCCCCCAGCAGACCCTGACCACAGGACGACCCCACTGCAGCTCTCTGTGGAGCCCACAGAGCTCCCAGCAGAGCTGGTCCGTGCTCGGGGCTGAGGGATGCTGCACGGTACCAGTTCACCTACCTGCTTCCAGCACCTGCTGCTTTATCTCGGCCACCCAGTCGAGCAGCGCCAGCTCCAGAGCCTTCTGGGGGCTGTAACCCTCCTGCAGGCCCTGGCCGTCCTCCAGCTCTGCTGGAGCCCCTGTCCCTAAGGAACAGAGCTCATCAGCTTGGGCAGCCTCATGCGGTGCTTTACCAAACCATCCCATGCGACAACTTGAAGGGCAGCCCACCACCTGGGAGGGACCCCATGTCCAGAACGTGGAGGGCCACCTCTCCCAGGCTGGTGGGTGGGGGGGCTGCAAGGCTATGGCAAAGCTGGGCAGAGATGGCCTGGGTTCTATCCTGTGCACACAACCTCACTGTGGCCGTGGTGCCCCATGCGTGGAGCGTCCCGGGGCATGGGGCCATGTACCTGTGCTGTCGGTGTGGGCACAGCCCCACAGCTCACAGCGGAACCAGCTGCCCAGAGTGTGGATGGGGATGAAGTTGGCCTGGAGCTCGCAGTTGGGGTTGAGGAGCAGCCCGCAGAGCTGGGGCAAGAGGCCAGGGGCACGGCCTGTGTAGGGGCCCAGGAAAACACGTCGGCAGTCATAGTCATTGGCAAAGAGGTTGTCCCAGATGAGGAGGCGACGCTGCAGGACGTGCTCCACCTCCTCCACCAATGCAACCGAGAGCTCCTGGGACACCACCCTTGGGCCTAGAGCATCAAGGCACAAATATGTGTGGGATATGCAGGCAGTGCACTCCCCCACGCACAGCACCACTGGCGCACGTGCATATCTGGGCACCAAGTGCAGAGCTGCACATGCCCATCGAGACGGGCCGGGCACCCACCTGTCCAGATGACCTTGATCTCTGGGAGCAGCTCCCGGCCAAGGGTCTGCAGGTAACAGGACTTAGCGGGGCTGGGGAAGCAGAGCGAGCTGCAGTACTCTGCGGAGACAGCAGCCACCAGTTGCAGCAGGCAGGGATGTGGAGAGGAGCTGAGCAGGGGAGGTGGCACTGCCCTTCACAGCCCACTGCTGTCCGCTCCACAGCCTGCTCCCGTCCCCACCCTGAGGTCTCCACGGCTGTCCCAAAACATGGTGGAGCCCACAGGCTGCCAGGGCGGTCAGCAGGAGGAAGAAGTGCTGGGAGCAGCACAGTGAGCACGCTGGGGCTGCCAAGCGCCCGTAGCTGGGTTAGTACCTGTGGGGCAGAAGAGGAAGGTGGGAGGCAGGCCCAGCTCCCGGTACGCCTCGTTGGCCACAGAGGCCTGGGCCTGTGCCAGGGAGGGGAAGACGTCTCTGTCAGCGCGGCACATGCAGGGATCGATGTCATCAAAAAGCAGCGCGAAGGCACTGCATCCCATGGCGGCCACCTGCGGGCACAGGACAGGCGCTAGGAGGGCGGCAGCAGGAGGACGTGCGGAGCCAGGCGAGCTCCAGGCAGGGACAGCGGAGCACTGCAGCAGCACAACAGATGATGCCCGCATCCCTGTGATACCCGGCAGGATGGGGCTGGTCGCTCCCTGCAGCTCCCGCGGAGCTGCCCGCAGCCACTGGGGCACCCCCAGTCCCCGGCTCTGCTGCCCTGACCAGACAGTGTGGCACCCAGAGCTGCCCTGGGGGCAGGAGGAGCTCACAGCCCCTCACAGATGTTTGGTGTGGGCATGGGGCTGCTCGTGAGCACCTGTGCCCCTTGCCAGGAGCCGTGGGGTGAAGGAATGGCCCACGGTACCTGCCTGAGTTTTTGCTGCAGCAGGAGCCTGTCCCCAGCACTTGAGAACACAATGTCCTGGCCAGCAGAAATGGCGAAAATGAACTCCACATCGTGCTCCTGGGCAGCTTTGATGAGAGACTGCATCTGGGCTGGGGACAGAGCAGAGGGATGCGGTGAGAGCTTGAAGGCCCAGGAGGGAAAGAGGGGGAACCGCTGCAGCCTGAAGGGGAGAGCTGAGGGATCAGAAGGAGAGAAGGGCTCTGGGGAGGTGGTGCCCGGGCCCTGAGACACAGAGGACCCACCCAAAGGGCCTGTGTGCCCCAGCACTGCAGCATATTGCCAGCAATCCACATGGGAGCTCTGCAGCTGTTAGGGTCCTTGGGAAGAACCCGCGATGGGGAAGGTCTGGGGCTCCCACACCGTGCAGGGTTCTGTCAGGGGGAGCGCAGCTGCAGCCTGACCGTGGCTGAGATGCAGAGCGATGGGACCGGAATGACTGCAGCCCCCCGCGCCGGGGCCCAGCAGAGCCGCTACCTGCCTCATGCTCTGTGTAAGGCTCTCTCCAGAGCAGCCGGTGCTTCAGCTCGTCTTTGGGCGCGTACATGTAGCAGTTCAGCCCCCAACGCTTCAGCCTGCAGCAAGGACAAGGCGTCACCCCGGGCTGCAGACGGGCTCTTTGCAAAGCAGCCTGCAGACAGGCATGCCAGCCCTCTCCTTCTCACTGTGCCTGCAGGCTCACAGCCCCCACGGCGCAGCCGCAGCCCATCCTCAGCTCCCTGGGTGCTGCACTGCAGTTGCAGCTGAAGGAGAGCAGGTCTGAGCTAAACCAGGGCCTGGCTGTTTTGGGAAATGAGACCATGCCATCGTAAGGCTCTCCCTGGCCTCAAGAAGCACAGCTCTGTCCAGCACTCACTGGAAATCATCAGAACAGAACAGACACTTCCCTAGACAGTCCTTTCGGCAATCCTGTGTGAAAACCATCTGATTTATTCATTTATTTCACTTATCCTCCTAGGTAGATGATGTTTTACATCTTCCTATGGTGAACAGGCTGTCATGGACTGCCTGGCACAAGCGCCTCATCTTGTTTCTTCCCGGAGAAGGAAAGCAGAGGTGAACGCTGCTCACACGTGCGAGCACGTGAGCACACACAGCGACTTGACCGGGCCATCACCAGATCTCCTCACTCCTAACACCATTTAAAACACCTCTCTTGCTTTCCTTTATCTCGCTTGCAGGTTCTCCAGGATACTCTAAGTTACATTCTCCTGCGTTCACCTCTCTGGTTCCCCTACCACGGTCCCTGCACTCCGACCGCACCGCCCCCAGCGCGCTCCCGTCACCGCGCATCTCCGGCTCTGAGCGCAGCACCCCTGAGCGCAGCGCTGGGTGCCGCAGAGCCCCAGCACCATCTGCTGGGCACGGGAGGCACCGCCAGCGCCCGCCAGCTCCACGGGCCCGTCCATCTGCCACCCACCCTTCCCACGGTGACCGCCGCTCGGCGCGGGGCAGGATGGGGGCTGCTCCCCTTTGCCGGCCCTGGGAACAGCGGGGACTGACACGCGCCACTGGATTCCACCTTGTCCACCTGCCTAGTGACTCCAGAGAGCAAAGTTTGGGATACTTGCCATCTGAAGAGAAGTTTCCTCTGTTCCATGGACCACGGCCTCCCATAGAAACCTGTAAAAGGGAAAAGCAGGTAAAAAGAGGGGCAATAAAAGATGCTCTCTCTGCCTTTAAACGCTGCAGCAACTCAAACTACAGCTAAAATGCACTGACACAGCTCTCCCCACGCCTGGAAGGTGCACACCCTGATTGCAGTGGGGCGGGACCTGGAGGCAGCCATGCACCACACAGCAAAGGGATGGGGAGAGGGCTGGGGGAAAAAAAAAGAGTAAAAATTGCAGGTTGAGATAAAGGTATTATACAAGTCAGAAAAGGAAGGGAGGACGATAAAATAATAATAATAATAAAAGAGTACACAAAACGGGTGACGCACAGGGCAATTGCTCACCACCCACTATTGGCCAGCCCGTCCCTGAGCAGCACAGCCAACCCCAGCCAACTCCCCCCCGTTGCATGGTGCAGCACGATGCCCTGTGGCACAGAGCATCCCTCTGGGCAGGTGGGATCCGCTGTCCTGGCCGTGCCCCCTCCCAGGTCCCTACACCCCCCAGCCCCACGCTGAGAGTCCTTAACTCGGTACGAGCACTGCTCAGCAACAGCTGAAACATTGGTGTGTTACCAGCATTATCCTCATCCTAAATCCAAAGCACAGCATCGTGCCAGCTACTAGGAAGAACATTAACTCCATCCCAGCTGAGCCCAGGACAAGGCAGCGTCTCCGCCAGCCGCTCTGGTCAGGAGCACACAGTCTGTGGGGACGCCCATGATGCCACAGACCATTTCACAGAGACCTTGTGTGGCCTCCACTGGAAAACACCATCCCCGTGAGCTTGTAAAGGGAAAGTCCAGACAAGGAAAGCACATCACGGAGCAGCCCTAGGGGCCATCTGCTGACTGGAACGCTCACCAGTGAGCCAGGGCATTGCCCTTCCGGAGGCTCACATAACAAAACTGAATGCAGGAAATACAGATCTGGAGTCAGCAAGTTCCATAGTGTTTCTGAGCATTTCTACTTCTTCCACTTGCAGATCTGGGAGGCTGCTGGGCACCAGTGTGTGACACAAGCTGGAGGCTGCAGCACCACTCAGCCTGCCCTGCCCTGCCCTGCCCTGCCCAGCACTGGGTGCAGTGAGGAGGCACTGCCGGTCCTGCAGCACCACTCCCCGCTGGGATCACTGTCAGGGATAGGGCCTTCCCACTTCTGCTTGTAGGAAGATCTGGGAGGTGCAGAGCTGCTTGCAAAGCCAGTGGGTAAAAATACCCAGAGGAGAGCAAGTTCACCCGGGAGCAATGGGGGAACGTGCAGGAACATGCTTTGGGGAGCTGCAGATTTGATTGCTTCTTAAAGAGGAGGTGAAGGGAAACACTTAAATGATCGAGCACACAGGTGAAATTTAGCAAGAAATGGCTCTTCAGCCACACAGTTAGGTCACAGAATCATGGAATGGTTGAGGCTGGAAAGGGAACTCTGGAGGTCATCTGCTCAAATGGGGCACCTATACCTACCTGCTCGGGTAGGAAGCCTCACAGAAAACACATTACATCTTGAACAGTGATGGCAAGCAGCCATTAGGGCAGCTTCCTCATGCCAGATGGGCTCAGTGTCACAGGCAACTTCTAAATTAGTCAAGTACTTTCTAGCAGACAAGAACGAGAACAGGGATGGAGGGAAATGAATGCATTCATTGTGCAGAAGGGCAGATTGGAAGGACTCTGCTCATGTGGGAGAAAGGACCAGCTCTGCCCTGAAGCGTGCACTGCCTGCAGGGACCCCACCTCCCTGCTGCCCCACAGCTGCCAGCACGAAGCATGGGCCCCCTGCTGCCTTGTGCTGCAGCACGCACTGAGCGCTGTTGTTTGCCAGCTGATCTTCTAACGGCTTGACATCTACACATCTGCTCCACTGGTTTTGAAGCAATATAGATTTGCTTTGTTAGCCATGCCCCCGTGCATGGGGCCAAATCTGGAGCCACCCAAAGATCCCAGCAAATAATTCATCTGAAGGACGTATTTCCATGAAAAAAGAGATTTTCTGTTTTGCAGCCCATGGGAAGCCCTGCTCAGCCTGCAGCTTAGGAGGCCCTGGGGGTCTGCACAGCCTCTGCCTGCAAGGGCCTCTCTTGCATTTCACTGTGAGCTGACATCGCCTCGCAGAGGTGATGTTTGTCTCTTACACATGCCACGCCAGCAGCAGCACAGTTGAAAAAACTCTCCAAGCATATTCTTGGAGAGAATTCAAGCACAGAAAAATGGATTAAACTGTACCAACAGAAACCTGTCAGCTCCTGCAGTGGCACCTCCACAGGAAGGATGCATGCGCCCTTCTCTTTTAGGGACAGGTGAGCAGGGATGAGTGTTGCAGTGTTTGCCCCTTGGCTCTCCCGTGGCCCAGAACATGACAGCAGTACCCAGTCAGCACCACTGCTTGCCATCCTCTGGGCCGTTAGTGAAAGCTGGAGATGTAGGAAAGTAAAGTCCTACTGCTGCAGCCATTCCCCACCACCTACCCTGTCCTGTTGCAGGTTCGATCACCCAGCCACCAGACTGTCTGTGCCCTCCGGCTGCCACCAGCACTGCCCAGGTGTCAGAAGGGAGCAGGGTTCTGTGTAGGACACGCTGCCCCTGCTCTGGTCTGGCCCTGCCCAGCAGCGCCCTGTTCAGCACCCTGCCCACATCGCCAGCGCTCCCCACCAGCATCGGTGCTATGGCAGGGTGAGGGATGCTCTTCCTCCTTCGCTTTCTAGAAATCTCCTCCTCCTCCTGGAGCAGCCCTGCTGACAGCATCTCTGTCCTCCTCTTTCCCAGATCAGCTTTCCTACACTGACGATTCTTGCCTGACTCACATTCCTCCATGCTATCACCTTCTCCATTCCTGCACTTTCTATTTGCTTTGTGTTTATTTGTAGTGTTTTTGCTTCCTCCTAGGCAAGGCAGCAGGCAGTGGGCTGCACTGTGGTGATGTGCTGCCAGGAAAGGAGAAGATGCTTCTGACCAGCAGGTGCCAGACCTCGCCCAGCTGCAGAGGTGCAGTGCTGCATGCAGGAACAGCAGCTGAGGGGGGACAGAGCTACACGGAACTGCCACGAGAGCAGCTCTACCTGGGCAGCGCCAGGCGCAGCGCTGTGCGGCAGGGAGGGAGGCAGGAGGAGCGCACCCCAGGGTCTGGGACCCGTGCCCAGAGAAGAGAAAGAGCCACTGCGGTGTGCTGGAGCCAGAGCAGCGCATCCCTGTGCCACACCGTGATGCTGGGAGGGGGCTGCGCTGGGGCTCTGAGGGGCGCATCCGTGCTCTATGAGAGAGCTGGGGACCTGCACCGGCGACTGCCGGTTCCACGCCCTTGGGCGCAGAGCGAGCGCTGTGCAGAGCCGGGCCCTGCCTCCCCCGTTCCCGGGATACGGGCCGTGGCGAACGAGGGTCCCAGCGGCCCTTCCCGGCCGCAGCGCGCTCCTGGCGGGCAGGGACAACCCCTGCAGAGCCCCGGCGAGGCACCGGCCCCAGCGGGACCGGCGGGACCTACCTTCCACCACGCCGCAGAGGAAGCGCGGCCGCCCGGCCATGACCGCGCAGGAACGGCCCTGCGGCGGTGGGGAGGGCGGAGGGGTGCGGGGAAGGACGGGGCGGTACGGGGAAGGACACAAGGGTACGCGGAAGGATGCGGGGAGGGATGGAGAAGAGAGCCGACGGACGGAGAGGAGCCGAGGGGGGCACGGACGGACCCGCGCGGGGACACGGAGCGCCCGCCCCGCAAAGACGCGGCCGCCGCAGCGCAATGGGCGGCCCCGGCGGGTGGGGCGGCGGAGGGGCCGGGCGCGGGGCGGGGATCTCTGGAAGCCCGCGGGCAGAGCCGCGCTGCCGCGGCCCGGCGGCTTCCGACGGCTGCGGGGGCGGTGTCCGGGGAGGAGCGGCCCGAGCCGCTGCCGTGCGGGGCCCCGCTGCGGCCCACGCCGCCCCGTGCCGGTTCCCTAGTTCGCTGCGGGCTGCGGTGTCTCTCCCACCCACCACGTCCGCGGAGATCAGACTGCTACGCCTTGCGCGCGATTCACCTGCTTGCAAACATCAGGCCTTTGTCACGCTGCTCTGAGCTGCTGACGCAGGTTTGGCTCATGATCCTCTGCGTCCCACAGGTTCTGGTTTGCAGAAGTGCTGCCACGTCAGTACTTCCCTGTCCCGCAGCTGCACAGACACCGGTACCTGTGCGCACGCAGAAGATTGTGTTCGTCATCACTGTGCTACTCCGCTCTATTTCTGGCTGCTTTTCCTGTTTGTCAGACTCATTGTGAGGCAGATCTGCATCCTGCAGCATGCCTGCAGCCTCTCTGAGCCACATGGCTTCGTAACGTGGGAAGCGTGTGTGTGGCTTTGTTACTGTGGTCCATCCCTGTGTGAGGGATGAAGCCAGGAGCAGCGCCGGTGCGCTCCCGCAGACGGGCGCTGCTGAGGGCCCTCCTAGCAGCTGTCACCACCTGCAGTGCTTCCATCTAACCCTCCCGCATGGGTTTGCATTGGAGAAATGGGTGTCAGAGGCCAACAGAGCTGTGGCCAACAATCTGTGGCATCTCCCTCTCCCCCTTGCAGGCTCAGGCAGTGCTAGGAAGCCAGGTGATGTTGCCTGGGCCATCTGGGGAGCGAGGAGCCTGCAGCCTGACAGTTGGAGTGCACTGTGGGCTGCCATAGTGTGCCCAAAGCTCAGTGACATGGCATGCAGGCAGCTGCACAATGCAAGGAGCACTCAAAGCACATGAAGACTCAGCCCCTGTGAAGCTGAGGTACGTGGCATCTAAGTCCCCACTCCCTATTTTTTTCCCCTTTCAGAGACGGGTACCACGTCACTCCTTTTTCCTGTTTTCTGAAAACTTATCCATCCCCTAACATTTCTCAGTGTCACAGTCAGTTATCTTCAGTCCTGCCAGTCTAGTCACATTTTCCTTCATCCTGCCTAAGCATACTCCTCTGTCACTCCTGCCAGCAGCATTTAATGGTGTGACAGCAGACACTCTCCTCAGCACAGGCCGAGAGAAGGAATACACGGAGCATCTGAGTTTTGGCATCTCCTGCTGCCCCGTGTCAGCGGGACCATGGGCCACATGGACTGTTCAGCATCCTCCTACTGACACCTTCATTTTCTTGTGATCCTCCATGGGTTTTTTTGCTAGTTACATCTCATCTCATCCTCATCTCATCTATCTCATCTCATCTCATCTCATCTCATCTCATCTCATCTCATCTCATCTCATCTCATCTCATCTCATCTCATCTTGTCCTTTGGCTTTCCTGATTATTTTTGCTATTATTTTATGTTCATCCTAGGCTTTTGACCTAGTTTCAACTTTTTTGCACTTCCTTCTGAAGTTCCAGGTCATTATCTGGACTACTGCCTTTCACTCAGTGCTGGGGTACTGGTCCTTTGTGCCCTCTGGCTTCATTAAAGCCCTGCCAGGTTTTCAGAATGCATTTTGTTAGACCTGACCTCCAGCTCCCTGAATTCACTTTGAATTGCTTCCCACTCTCACACTCCCAGTTGCTTCCTCTGATGTACGGGGGAAGGTCTGGGGGAGCCCCCCCCGGGGGCTGCTCCCTGTGTGCTTCCAGCCCAAAGCCCCTGGGTGCCCAAGCTCCATCCTGCACCAGCAGCCACATCCCGGTGCCACCAACCGCAGGGGACATCAGGCTGCGCGGAGCTGCAGCGAGCCTTCAGTGAGGGGACAAGGACAGTGCCCCTGGGCAGCACCTTTCTGTCCCTTTTCTTTCCCAAGTGTGGACACAGTGTATCTGGTACTGAGTGCTGCTGTCCAGAGGGCAGAACCAGCTGTACCGAGGGCAAGCCCAGCAACTTTTTCCTCTTCTGTTTGTTCGTGATGAGCTGCACCCTCTAATTCCTAGGCTGGTCCCTATTTACTCTACAGAGTGTGCTGTGGCAGTTGGGTCAGCATTTCAGGTGTCCACAAAGTCCTCCTCTGCAGCCATCTGTGCCCGTGTCACGGACTATAGCACCCAGTCTTGCAGGATCTAGGGCCAGTGCTCCATCTCTTCCCACCCCAGGGTGTGGGATGGGGCCTCTGGCGGGTCTGGGAGCTGAGAGCTCTTTGCAGGATGTGACAGCACAGAAGGAGTCAGCCTCTTTTCCCAGGTAGCAGCAATAGGACAAGAGGTGACAGCCTTAAGTTGCACCAGGAGAGGTTCGGGTTGGATATTCGGAACAATTTCTTCACGGAAAGAGCAGTCGGGCACTGGCACAGGCTGCCCAGGCTGTGGTGGAGTCACCGTCCCTGAAGGTGTTCAAGAACCGTGGAGATGTGCCACTGAGGGACGTGGTCAGCGGGCACGGTGGGGGTGGGCCGGGGTTGGACCTGGGGATCTTGGAGGGCTTCTCCAACCTCAGCGATTCTGGGATTCTACGATTCTACGAAGAGCCAGGCGCTGCAGGGCTGCTCTCCCGGCTCCGTCGGGCGCGGTGATCTGCCGGCCGCATTCCCGCAGCCTCAGCCCGGCTCTGTTCGGGACGGCGCTGCTCCCAGCCCGGCCCCACGCACCCTCAGCATCCAGAGAGGCAGCCGGCGGGACCAGCCGCGGGGACACGGCAGCTGAGGGCGCAGGCTGCAGCCGCGACGAAGCATCGGCCCGAGGGTCCGCCCGGAGCCCCGCCGGGCGGGATGCGCCGCTAGCACCGCAACGGGGAGCGGGGCACTCGCACACGGCGCTGGTGTTAGCGCGGAGCGTGCGTCACCGCGCGGGGAAAGTACAGAGCGCTCGCAGCCGCAGGCACACACGCGCTGAGGCTCTCTGCGCACACGCGCGCCCACGTACGCGCCGTCCACGCGCACTGCGCCTCTCGGCCCCTCCCGCGCGTCCCCGACACGTGCGCGCCCCGCCCCGCCCCGCCCCGCCTCTCTACCCAGGAGCGGCGGCGGAAGCGCGGGGAGCGGCGGCGCGGGATGGAGCCGCCGGCCAAGGAAGGGCCGCTCTTCGTGCAGCACAGCAACAAGTTCGGCACCAAGGTGGGCGCCGGGCCGGGCCGGGCCGGGCCGGGGCGTGGGGCGGGAGGGGCCCGGGGCCGGACGGTCTCCGGGCCATGGGTTGGGCCGAGCCGAGCCGAGCCGAGCCGAGCGATGGGGGCCGCCAGTTGCTCAGCTCAGGCGGCGGCGGGGATAGGGCGAGCGGCGGCCGCGCTCCGCGATGGGATGGGACGGGACGCGACGCGACGCCCCACGCTGACTCGATGTCTTGCAGCGATGGAAGCGGGGCTGGTTCGCGCTGTTCCCGGCCAGCCAGCACGGCGTCGCCCGCTTGGAGTTCTTCGATTGCAAAGAGGCGGCGGGACCGGGCGGGCGGCTGGGGACGCGGCGCCTGGACAAGACGGTGGTGCGCCTGGCGGACTGCACCAGCGTGGCCCCCGCGCCCAACGAGAGCGGCCCCCGAGCCGGCACCGCCGCCTTCCGCCTGGAGACCAGCGGCCGCAGCTACCTCCTGGCGGCCGAGCAGCAGCAGCAAAGCGAGGAGTGGGTGGCCAAGCTGTGCGAGATCGCCTTCCCGGTGAGCGGGGCGGGGAACGGGGCGGCACCTCCGTGTCCCGGCGTCGCGGCCCCGAGGGAGCGGCCTCGAGGCACCGCGGGCGTTCCGTGGCTGCCCCTCGAAGCGGCTCCGGCCCCAGCAGCTGCACGGCTTGGGCTCGTGGGACTGCGGGGCCGCTCAGCGCGCTGTCCCCGGGGGTTCCTGCCTGTGCCCCACGCCCTGTGACATCCGCTTTGCTGCTGTGCCGCTGCACGGAGCCCTGCTCACCCCTTGCAGACACCTGGTGAGGGCTGGGGGCGTTTCCTCT
Organism: Numida meleagris; assembly: GCF_002078875.1. Taxonomy (NCBI): domain Eukaryota; kingdom Metazoa; phylum Chordata; class Aves; order Galliformes; family Numididae; genus Numida; species Numida meleagris. The sequence continues at coordinate 49,531 of NW_018364306.1, read as the reverse complement.
GGACCCAGCTGTCTTTGCCTTTCCTGCAGAGGCAGAAGCTGAACCCCGAGCATGGTGCAGTACTGGGCTTCTCGGGAGCACCAGCAGCTCTGGGGATAGAGCAGCCCTTCACTGAGTCTAGGGGTCACTCCCCAGTGCCAGCGTCAGTGCTGGCCCGTGGCACAGCCTTCCAGCTTCCCTGCCCTTCCCCAGAGCTGGCAGTCAGCTGTCAGCTGCATCCTCGTGAAGGCAGTTCACAGGGCAGTGGTGGCCTGCAGGTATGGGCATCTGTATGGCTCCACGAGGTTGGTCCCCGCCTGCCTGGTCCCACGTGTGCCCTGTGTGCTCCTTTTGGGGTGGGAGGGTTCTCAGTGCTGGGCAGTGCTCGCCAGTCACAGGGTATGGGTGTAGGGCTGGGCTGCCCTGCAGGACCTCCCTGCAGCTGCCAGTGTCAGGCCAAGCTCAGAGGCACTGGTGTGGTGCTGGGAGTCTTCCATGTCTGTGGCCCTGTGTCATGCAGACAGGGTTGCAGCCTTTGTCCTGGGCAGGGCTCCTGGAGCTCAGCTGGGAGCTCACCATCCACCTTCAGCACGGTGGGAGCAGTGACAAGACAGGGAACGCTTGCTTGGAGCAGTGCTGCGTTCACACCTTTGTTCACCTGGTAGCTGCCAGTTGCACACTTGGGGTCCAGAAGCTGGCCAGCAGCTTAAGGATGAGTTTGGCAAGGTGCTGTGAGATCAAGGGGCTGTACTGAAGGCCTGGCCTAGGGCACAAGGCGTAGGAGCTGCTGCATGCGGTCACTGCAAGAAGCTGAAAGTCCTTGGTTGCAGTTTCTGCTCATCTGCTTGGAGAGTGAGATTTTGTGTTGTGTTAATTGCTGTCCAGAAGGTGAGCAGCTTGGGAATGGGCCGAGGAGATCATTTGAGTTCAGGATGGGATTTCTTTCAAGGTTCTGCACCTGAGTTGGGGCAATTCCAAGCACAGATACAGGTTGGGCACAGAATGACTTGAGAACTGCTCTGAGGAAAAGGATTTGGGGGTGCTGGTTGATGGAAGACTCAGTGTGAGCTGGCAGTGGTGCTTGCAGCCCAGAAGGCCAGCAGTATCCTGGGTTGCATCAAGAGGAGTGTGACCAGCAGGGCGAGGGAGGTGATTCTGCCCCTCTGCTCTGCTCTCGTGAGACCCCACCTGGACTACTGTGTCCAGTCCTGGGGCCCCCAACACAAGAAGGACATGGAGCTGTTGGAGCGGGTCCAGAGGAGGGCCACGAAGATGTCAGAGCGCTGGAGCACCTCCCCTATGGGGACAGGGTGAGGGAGCTGGCGCTTGTCAGCCTGGAGAAGAGAAAGCTCTGAGGAGACCTTATAGTGGCCTTCCAGGACCTGGAGCGGGCCTACAGGAAAGCTGACTTTTTATAAGGGCACGTAGTGACAGGATGAGGGGAAATGGCTTTAAACTTAAAGAGAGTAGATTTAGACTAGGTAATAGGAAGAAATTCTTTACTGTGAGGCTGGTGAGACACTGGAACAGGTTGCCCACTGAGGCTGGGAATGTCCCCTTCCTGGAAGCACTGAAGGCCAGGCTGGATGGGGCTGTGAGCAGCCTGGTCTAATGTGAGGTGTCCCTGCCTATAGCAGGGGGAATGAAACTAAATGATCTTAAAGGTCCCTTCCAACCCAAACCATTCTATGATTCTGTTTCTTTTGAAGATGAGGGAAGGGACAATCCAACAAAGCCCTCAGGGGTTCTCAGCTGCCTGATCCCAGGTTGAGCTCTATTGCGTTGGATACTTCAGGAGAGGAGAAGCTGCTGCTCTCAGCTCCTGGACTTTGGGTTTTAGCAGTGTGCATCCTGTTTAGGAGCCAGAGAGAATCTGATGGCCTTGTTTGGGCCTTACTTCTTGCTGGGGAGCTCATGTGACCGGCTTTAAACTGAAACTGCTGCAGCTTGCCTTCTGCAAGATGTGCTGCAACCCCGGCCATGTGACCCTGGGAAAGTTTCCTGCTTGGTCTGAGCTCGGACCCTCATGCAAGAGCACAAAATCCACTGGAAGGGTGGTGCGGGACGTCAGTGGGCCTCTGGTTTGCATGGGGCTGCCCCAGAGGAGGGTCCCTGAGGGCACCAAGGGTGCGTCTACCGCACAGGTCCTCAGGGGACTCTGCTGTGGAGATGTGGGCTCTGGCAGAGTGTTTGCGTTGCACTTTCAGTTCTGCATATGCTAAAAGTAGAAGTGCTTGCTTCCCTCTGCGGTCTGTGCACTAATCCTGGCACTGTCTTCCTGGCTGCGCAGAAGCAGGACATGGACTGCTGTGACTGGGTCATGGCATCTGCTCCCTCCTCTGTTTGTGTGGCTGGGAGATCGGCTGGGCCCACGCTGTGCTCTGGGTGCTGATATCAGCCATGCTGGAGCACGTCCGTGTGGAAGTGGGGGTGCTTTTGGCCTCCACACCAGGCACCTGTGTGCCAAGCCCTACCCACCCTAGAAGTCAAATAGGCAGTGGTGCCATGAGCACAGGGGTCCACGAGGGGGCTGTGTCAGTGCTGACTCTGTTCAAGGGAGGGTCTGGAGGGAGGCCTGCTGGGGGAGGAGGGAGAAATTCTTCTTTGAAAGAGTGGGCAGGCATTGGGACAGGCTGCCGAGGGAAGTGGTGGGGTCATGGCCCTGGAGGTGCTCAAGATCTGTGGAGATGCGGCATTGAGGGACATGGTCAGCGGGCGTGGTGGAGATGAGATGGGGTTGAGCTCAATGATCTTAGGGGGGGTTTTTCATCCTCTGTGGTTGTGTGATCTGCTCCCTGTTCCATGCACTGGGTTCGGGGCCATGCTGGGAGTTCTGTGCAGCCCCTCCTGCCCAGTCCTGTCTGTCTCTGTCCCTGTCACTCTGGGTGGGTATGGTCTCTGGCACTGGGTGGGACGGGGCTTGGCTGAGCTGTGCAGGGCTGGGTGGGCCCCTGGGGAGGGCAGTGGGGCCTAGGGGAAATGGGGCAGGGGACAGTGACTCCAAGGGGTCCTTTGGGGGCTGGTGCAGGCAGAGGGGCTGAGTTTGATCCTCTCTCCCTCATCAGGGGAATGGCCCCAGAAATGCTGCGGTCCAGCGTGGTGGAGAGGGCAGCGCGGAGGCACCAGTCCTGGAGATGGCCGTGAACTCAATCTACTATTCGAGAGATGAAGGTGTGGCCTACTGCTGCACTCCCTTCCCTGGACTGTCCTGCTGCCACCCCTTGCTGGGCTCCTAAAGGCAGTGCTGGGCAGTGCTGGGAGCAGGAGGTGAGATTTCTCTGCCTCCCCTGAGCACCCCTATTCCCGCAGTGAATGCCTTCTGGGTGACCGTGCAGCGGACTGAGGCTGCAGAGCGGTGTGAGCTGCGCGGTTCCTACGTGCTCAAGGCTGAGCGTGACAGCCTCATCCTGAAGGACCCACGGACCAACGAGACCCTCTACGTCTGGCCCTATCGGCTGCTCCGGAGATACGGCCGGGACAAGGTGGGTGGGTGGATCGGCAGCCACAGGTGCTGCTTGTGCCCCACAGACTGTCCCTGGCTGCTGTGGCATTGGTGCTGTGGGCTCTGCAAAGTGCTGCAGCCCTCAGTGACGACAGCAGCATCCCCGAGGCACCTGTGACCCCGGTCTGTCCCCAGCTCCCCACTAGTGTCACTGCACAGGAGCATGAGCTGTGATGTGCCCACCTCTCCAGGGGGCCTAGCTGCACAGCCCTGCTCCACGTGGTCCTTTCCCTACTCCCACTGAGGCCATTGCAGCCACTGCCCCCCCTTGCTCTCTCCCCCAGCACTCCCAGCCCACGCTGCTCGGGAGCTCAGCGCTCTGATGGCTCCCAGCATGTATCCATTCCTCCTCGGGGACAATACTCGGAACAGGATGGGCTGTTTGAGACACTTGTTTTGTTCTGGATGTGTTCACCTTACGGGGCACACTGCTGTGAGCCTGGCTGACCTGTGTGGGCCTGTGCTTCCCCAGTGTCCCGCAGCAGCGGGTTCCCCATCTATCCTGCTGCTACACAGGCTGCAAGCTGTATCTGCCATGCTGGGGCGGGAGAAAGTGGCCTCCCTGGGGCTGTTTACAGAAGTGATGGCATCAGCTGCAGCTTGCGAGCGGCATGTTCTGTGGCACTTCACGAAAACAGAAGTGGAAGCTAAGCTGTTCTCAGGATGGCAGTGCCAGAGGCAGGAACAGTGCTGAGTCGTTGGAGGAGCAGGTGGCTGCACTCCTGAGTCCCCTGGTGGAGATGAATTGGCTGTGCTTGTGATTAGCAGGGCTGACTCACACAAGGAAGTCTGTCATCAGAGGCTCTTGCAGCAACCACAGAGACTGCTGCTGCATGCCAGTCAGCATCAGAAAGACTTTTTGTCTCCTGGGTTCAGGGACCAAGGTTCAAGAAGGGTCTGTGCATCTGCTGGTGGGAACTTAAGTGTGCTCAGGCCTGAGAAGCACAGCCTCAAGGTTTCTCTTTACTGTTATTGACACGAAGTACTTTGATGCTTACAAGACAAATGCTTTGCTTGCTGTTTGTAACCAAACTGCTGCCTCTAGCTTTTCTCCCATGGAAAGCTACATTCCTCTCTGATTCCTTATCATCTTGCTTCCCTTCTGCCTGACTGATGCTGACTTACCCAAGTTACCTACAGCAGTTTCTCCTGCTGAAGTGTTACCTTCTTGCCCCACTCAGTTTCCAGTGTATGCTCTGGTGCCAGTTGAATCTGAGCCTGCTGGCAGAGCTCAGAGAGGAGGACAGCCTTCAGCAGGGCCTGCAGCTCTGGCCTTGGGTGACTGCAGAGCTGTCCCCTCAGCTGTGTGCCCCATTTCACTGCTGTTCCAGCCTGATAGGCAGTCCTGCCTCTGCCTGGGTGCTGTGCAGTTGCTGAGCGAAGCACAACCTCAGTGCTCACAGCAGGGAATGGGAGAAGCAGGGTGGTCAGTTCTGCCATGTGCAGGCCCAGCGCTGCAGCCACACGCACATCAGGGGAGCACGGCCTGCATGGCTCCAGGTGTTGCTGAGCGGGACATGACTCCTGTTTCTCTTGCAGGTGATGTTTTCCTTTGAAGCTGGCAGGCGCTGTGATTCTGGACCGGGGAACTTCACCTTCGAGACCAAGCAGGGCAATGAGATCTTCCGCTTGGTGGAAGCCTCCATCCGGGAACAGAAAGCTCAGGTGGAGGAGAACCAGCAGAGCTGCGACTCGCTGGAATCTGACAGCCCCAGTGTGGTGCTGATCCGCCAGGCCCTGGCTGACTCATTGAGCCTGGAGCTGCCCACAGAAGAGGATGATGCTGCAGCACCCAAGGCAGGGCTGGCACCCTGGCCTTCTGCTGCAGCAGAGGAGAGAGATGCGATATCACTGTTGAAGACTCGGATGCTGCCAGAGCCACCTGTGCCGCAGGCCAAGCCCCCCGTCACCAGCACCCCTCCACGCTCCCCTCTGCCCAAGGTGCCGCGGGCTGTCCTGCCAGACAAGGATCCCTCCAGCCTCTACTCAGAGCCTCTGGACTCGGTGAAGAGCTTCCGACCCTGGCCGGACCCGCTGTATGCAGACCCCATTGACAGCAAGGCCGCGGGTGCTGTGGACGGGGTGAAGCTCCGGGTGCCGTTCTCAGGTACCTGTGAGCAGGTGCGGGCCGAGGGCTGCGGCCCAGTGCGGAAGGAGCACATCTACGACGAGCCTGAGGGCTGCGCACCCCGCGTGCTGCCAGCCACCGCCAGCATCTACGACGAGGCACGGCCCATTGGTGAGGCCTGGCGCACGCAGGGCCACAACGGCAAGGGCGGCTACGAGTACCCTTACAACCCCAGTACTGATGACTATTCAGTTCCTACCTTCAAGGCCAAGGGCCCCAAGCCAGTGCCTGCCCCCAAGCCCCCGGCAATGTTAATCTACAAATGTGCCGAAAGAAGTGAGGACCCTAGCAGGCGGCGAGGGAATCTTGCTCCTGAGAAGGCGGCCATCAAACCTGGCCTGAACAGCAGCAACAACAACAACACGGAGGTGCTGTACTGCCGGGTGATGAAGCCCCAGATTGGGCAGAGGAAGGAGCAGTGTGTGGATGAGTATAGCTTGTCGCCTGTCTATGAGGACCTAGGAGAGATATAACGTGCTGCTGCTCTGCACCTGCGTGGGGGGACTTTGGGGCCCAAACCCAAGAAGGAGTGGCACAGGTGTCTGTGCTCCATGGCCTGATATGGGGCTGGGCGCTGTGTGGGATGGGGCAGAGCCGCTCCTACTCGTCAGCTCTGAGGGGCTGTGTCTCCTTGGGGCTGTCTTGCACACCCAGGGTCCGGGTGCTGCACTGGTGCCGGTGCTGCTTGGCTCCAGAGCCAGCCTGACTGACACCTAGTGGGGCACGAGGGTGGGCTCTGCACTGTGCCTGCTGCTTTGACTCCAGAGGCTTTGGCTGTGCTCTGCCTTCTTCTCTGGGCCAGCCACGGGGCTGAGATGCTCACTGCAGTGCCTGGGGGGCTGCTTGCCTTCAGTCTCCAAAAGTATTTTTATACAAAATTATTTTGATATTAAAATCTCTGTGTCTCGTGATGAACTGTTTGCATGCGGCATGTCAGGCATGGGGAGATGCTGGTGCAGCGTTGTGGTGTGTGATGCCCTGCAGGGCAGTGCTCACACTCACGCTGTCTGCGCCAGAGCTGCTGAGCTAAGAGGAAACCACAGAGACAGTGGGTGGCAGCTCCAGCAGTGGCTGGGATGCCCTGATGCCAAGGGATTGAGAGATGCGAGAATCAGTCCCACTGATATTTTAGTGTGCTAGTCAGGATAAGACATGTTGGGATGACCTGAAAAAGTGCAGGACTCTCCTGGTCAGGGCCAGGCTTGATGTCTCTGCTGGAGCTCAGTGGCTGTTGATCAGTCACAGGTTCTCTGCTTAACCTGATGCATCCGTCTGCTAATTCCCCTTTTATCCTCATGTGCTTTTGTAAGGCTGAGGATGGCCCAGTCTGAGTCCCATTGGCTTTAATGGCAAATATTGTGATTGTGCTGTTTATGAGGCAAAGGGTTTGGCTATGATTTCTGTGTGGCTAGGCTTGGGTGGAAACCTGCACAGGGGAGAAGTACATTGCTCTTTCAGTGTTGGTAATGGTTGTGAGAGATTTTGTCCCCTCTGTGTGGGGCTATGCCAGGCACCTTGGCGCTGTCTGTCCCTCAGTCTGTCTTGTGCTGCTGATGGAGATGAAAGCAGAATGGCAAGCTGGCAAGCAGAAGTCTAATATTCCTGTGCAGAGGACTAATAGTGAATTCTGTAGCCCAGGCTCACACCTAGAGAGCCACAAGCTGGTGGCAAGGTCTGGAGGGCCAAATTCACTTTCCCAAACTGGTGAGATGGAAGCGAGCGGTGGGTTCTGACCGGGTGTGTGATGTCTGGGTTGCAGGAGGAGCTTCTGTAACAGTACAGCAGTAACTTGAACCAATTTGTTGCTGTTGTCCTGTGCTGAGTCCTGTTCCCTGCTGGGGTTTTGCTGCAGGAAACTGGAGAAAGCCTCTAAGGTGTTTTGGGAACCTGAGAGAGGCTGATGCTGTTCCTGCCCAGGACAGGTGTGTGCCTGCTCCCGGTGCACAGCTGTGGGGTTACCCCATGCAGGTGCTTCAAGTCCCAGGAGTTCTCTTCCTGCCACTCAGGGAAGAGCTCTGGGTATTGCATTGTGGGGGCCACCTGCCCGTAATCCTTCCTCGTGACTCCAGCATAAGGCTCTAAAACTTGAATGATGAAGTGCAGCCTCCAAGGAGCTGAGCTCTTTGCTTCACCTTACACACTGTGGTGGGTACTTGCACATCTGCACCACTGCAGTTGCTGTGTCTGAGGATACTGAGTTGCCTCCAGAATGGCTGACCCAGCTTTCACTAAAAAGGATGGCAGTGAAGAAGGAACGTGCTCCAGCATCCGTGCTAGAACCAGGGCTCCTCCCATAGCCCTGCACTCCTCCTGGGTAGGATGAAAGGATATTTGCTCTTCTTCAGCAAGGACGTCCTCTCTCTGTTAACTGGCTCAAAACTAAGAGGTAAGCACACAAGGCAGCATTTGTCATCCTCATTTGTCCTGCTTTCTTTACACGCACTGCCACATGCCAGTAGCGTGTCCAGCACAGAGAGCTCTTGCTGATCTGGAGAGCAATCCCTTTTCTGGCTCAGTGTTGTAGACCAGGCTCGCCATCTCCCTCAGGCTGCTGCTCTGTGCTCTACCTTTTCTCCTTTCTGGCAGCAGTTTGGGGTGCCATAGATGCTTTGAGAAAGCATAAGGCAAATACAGAGTGAGCTTTTGGCTGGTCATAGCCTTCCTGTAGCCAAAACAAATTTGCAGCGAATTTTAGGAGCAGATGACCTTGCTGGATTTTGTCTGGATTAGGTTTATTCGGTCTGCCTTCTTTTGCTTCCTGTTGCCTTGCTTCCACTGTCTCCGTACAACTAATTTCCACGTGTTGAACAGTGAAGCAGCTGGGTGAAGCTCACAGACAGCCCTGGCATGTCACAGCGATTGTGCCATGACCGAATGCAGTCTGCATACTTGGGGAACAGCATCCTGGCATCTAGTCCTGAGTTGAGGCTTGGCTTTGCTGTGATGCTTGGGGATGCACGGCTTATACTCGGTGCCTGTTTTCTTGCGTTGCAGAAATGGTCGTGGACAGGCAGCTTTGTTCATTTCTGCCATGTCTGGGTGCTAGAAGCCAGACTGCATGGTGCATAGAATGTCATTTGGATATCAGGCTTCCACATATGTGGACAGCCTATGAGCCTTCCTGTTCTCCTTTGCTAAAAGCCCAAACTCCAGCTGAGAAATGTTACTGAGTACAGCAGGTCTAGCAGCCGTGGCTGAGATGGAGCAGGAGTCTTGGTCTCTGTAGGCCAATTGGGAGTTTTTTATCAGGAGAAAAATATTTGGGAACTGCCAAAGCCCAACCATATTCTTCCCCTTTGTGCAGCCTTTTCCTGTTTCTCATTCTGGAAAACATCCTTTCATAACCACTTCCTCCTCCAATGTGGGGTCCCAGCATGGTGCAGGTGTGAGACAGCCCTTGTGCCAGGTTATTTTTTTCCCATGCTGGAATTAGGGAGGGCACTGAAGAACACTCTTGCTGTAGGGGTATTGCCCTGTTTCACAACACAGTGACCAGGTGGAAGGCTCTTCAGAAAGAACCCCCAAATACCCCCAGTTTTGTGATTTCTTTCCCCTTGTAGTCCCATTTCCCCCTTTGCGAATTTCCCCTTTATCAGCCTCCTTTCATTCACAGTAAACCACCAGCTGCTGTTTGTTTACCCTTTCCTACTGATAGAATTGCCAAAGTAATTTCTGTATGGGTCATCAGATCAGATAAGGAGGGAGGGGATTATTTTATCTGCCTGACTTTTCATATTGTCTGGTTAGCATGCCCCAGGTGAAACCATTTCTGTGTGCATTCATGCCATTTGTTTCTGGCCACTCCCCATTTCCTCACCCTCTGAGCTAGTTTGTTAGAGACTGGTGAGGACTGGCCATCTGCATGCATGCACACCCCAGGAGATGCATCTCCCTGTGCTGCTAGGGACGTCTACCCTTTCCTCCAGGTACCTGCCCTGAGCAGCTGCCTGCATGCTGCCTCCTGCTCAGGCACACAGCAAGATGGGGATTGGTGTGGCCAGGCTTTGCATGCACCTGGCTCAGCCTGTGTGCAGTTGTTCATGGCACAGATCCCACATGGACGCAGAAGCAGCATCTGGTTCATCTCAGCCTCAGCAGCAACTGTGTGATGCCCTTCCCTCAACACTTGGAAGGGTCCTGTTGCCATCCTCTGAGACTCCACAGCACACGCTGTACTGTAAAGATTCAAGTATCAGATGAGACCACCGCTATCAGACACAAACAGGGTCTCACCGCCTTTTCTTCTGCTGGGTGCTTTACCATCTCAGTGCACATCTCATGAATGGGTAGAAAATAGGTAGCAATCAGAGCATGCTGGTGAGCTGTGATCCTGGAGCAAACAGCTGGCTCTGTCCTGCCACTGCAGTCCTCCAGGAAGCACGTTGTTGCATTGTGCCCTTGGTCAACAGCAGCTGTTTCTCAGGAAATAGAGGTCAGTCCTAGGATTGCCACACACTGTAAGCTCTGTAGACCACAGGCAGTAAGGTAACATTTAGCAAGAGGTCTTTATTTTGAAACAGAATGTTAGAACAAACTAAGTGGAATGCAAATCCCTGCTTGTGTGCAGTATCCAGGAAGCCCAGTGATGCTGCCCCACCTTGGTTAAGTTGCACTGTCCTCAGCTCCTGCTCCGGCAGGGGCAGCTGTCCTATGCCTGCACTGAAAAACTAGGGCTCACTCAGCTCTCTAGAAAGCTGCAGGCCAACTCCCTGCATCTGCTAAGCCTCACCAAAATGTACTGGCCATGCTGGCTTGCAGAACAGTCCCTTACATGCAGGTGGGCCATAAGGTGGAGGGCTTCCAAGCAACAACTGGCAGGGAGGAGCGTGCTATGCTGGGGTCCAGCTGCAGTGAGTTCCTGCATTGTGCAGGAGTCGCCAGGACACTGCTGCTAGCCTGGCACTTGCTGCAAATGCATCCATGAGCTCAGGAGTTGGACAAGGAGACCACTGTGGAAGCAGACAAATCAGTACTGTCATGGATAATGCTGCACTGGGGGACAGCATTCTCCAAAAGCCCTGTTTTATGCTTATTCAGAACACTCTGTTGAACCTTCTGCAGGATGAGGGTGGCTTGACATTGCTGTATAGCTTATCTATCTGCCCCACCTCCCCACCACACTACCTTGCAGTTTTTCTGCACTCACTGACAGCACGCTGTGGTTTGTGGGCTGCACTAGCCTATTCTAAAAAATGTAATTTGAGGCACGTTGGTGATGTGTACTGAAAAATCAGGTGTTGTAGGGGACAGCTGAACAACAAGAGGCCAAGAAACCCTAGAGAAGCAAGCTTCCAGCCCACTGATTTAGTGACAAACAAAACCTTAAAACAAGGAGCAACAAACAACGGGAAGCACCCATCTGACGTAAGCCAGGCTCAGTGTCTTGCCTGTCTGCTTCTGGCTCAGTGGCGACAGAGCAGAAGCCAAGCCATTAACTGCACGAGAGCAGGTGTTAGCAGTGCCCTGGGGCATCTTCAGTGCAGGATCTTGTCATCCTCTTTGGGGAGGAAGGAGTGCACGCAGGAATCTCTCCTCACCCCTGCTGGTCTGAACAATTGGGCAGGAGAAGGAGCCATCAGAAGGGGTGCCACTGTGGCTTTGGCTCTGCTCTGATGCTGCAATGCAGGGATGAAATATTAATGCACTTTGGGGAAGGAGGGGTTAGCTTGTCCAACACTTCACTGCATGCTGCTGCCTCGTTGTGTTTGCATGGGCCACCTGTTCAGCACCCATCTCCTTAACAGCACAAGCCATACTCACCTCTCTGCTTCTACAGCTGTAACTGAATACCACCCCGTCATATGCTGGCTTCCCTGTCCCATCCAGGTATCAGGGAGCTGCCCTCTTCCCTTCTGCAGGCAGCAGATCAGGAGAACAAGACAGGGTCTGTCTACACTGGACGAGAGTCGTACCTGCTTTGGCTGATGCCGCTCTGGTCGCTGGTCTCTGGGCTGGGGCTGCTGCCTGTGCAGCGGTCTGTACAACGTGCTTTTCAGGTATTTGTACAGGTTGCTTTTCAGGTGTAAGGGATTATAAGTGACTTCCACTTCTAAGCTGTTCAGGGCACTCTGCTCCGACAGAAGAGAGAACATGGTGGCAATTAGGTGTGACAAGTGGAGGACTTATGATTTTTATTATCATCAGTATTAGTGGCTGTCTTTTTTTTTTTTTTCCTCTCTCCTGGGGGAGCATTTTTTGCAGGGATGGTTTTGTTCTTTGGAGGAAAACTGTAGGATATATCATCTGCTGAGAATAATTTTGAGTGCTCCATCATATTCCAGCTGTCACTGGATATTTTCACAGCTGTTCCCTCCTCTGTTCATCTGCTAAGACCTATAGTGAGAGCCCTGCCCTTCCTGACATCACCTGAAGCAGAGCCAGAAAACTGAGAACATATGGATGCACAACAGGAATTGCAGAAGTCTGAGTCTACTAGAAGAAACAGAGATACCTTATGTGTTGATTTATCATACGTGTAAAGAACCTACTGAAGTACGGGAGATAAATACATCTTCAGTAGCATCTGCATGTTCTGTGCATGGAGGTTTACTGTTAGCCCGATTCCCTGCTTGTATAGCTGGCATTCCTTCCACAGATTTTTGTGTAGGGTCATCAACAACTTACCTCTATAGGGCCCTGTACGCTCTCAGGATGCTCAGCAAGGAGGGCTGGGAAGGCTGATGGCATCAAGAGCTCTCTGACAGCCACCGGTTTGACAAGCAGAGTGGCAGAGTCAGAAGGGATAATGACGTAGTAGGAATGCACCACAACGTTCCAGCTTGGACAAGTGTTCTGTGGCTCATGTTTGGCCAAAAGCATCCACTTCCTTTGCTAAACAGCAAAAGCCAAAGCCAACATGTAAAATGGGTAACAGCTGCTTCCTTCAGCACATTCACTCTAAGATCGCTACTGTGTGTGGTGGCTGAGGACAACCCAACTGTCTTAAATGAATGCAAGACAATTCTTAAGAAAACATCCAAGTTTAATTTAAGACCCATTCTGTAATGGAAAGTCCTTCACATCCCAAACTATTCTTACAGTTAAAAATACTTGCTGAACTCCAACCCTGATTTTGCACTTTCTATCTCCATTTCTGATAGGCTAGAGCACCTGTTTGATGTGTTGTAGCTTCTTTCCAGTAGTCACGGTGACTGGAAGGACTTAGAAGCCCAACCCTGGCACATGAGATAAAGCCATACATTTTGAAACATGTTTTCTGGTGCAGGCTTGAAAGATCTTACTGGATATACACGAACAACTCCTTTCTGTGGCAATCCCTCCCCATGAGACTGCGATTTTTACACTCACCAGAAGACTATGACATAGAGCATGGAAGCTGTGCTGGTTTAGCTCCAGTTCGTCCCAGTCTAGCTGCCAGCAGCTTGTGGGCTTGATGATGAAAGGCAGTCCATACAGTACAGATTCGCAGACCCCTTCAGACTTCAGAGCTCTATAAATGACCAGCTCATGTTAAGCACAGCCAGCGTGAAACTGCCAAAAAGACTCGGCAGAGGGAAGACGAGCTCAAGTGGCTACGGTTGTACCAGCTGCAATACTGCTACAAACAGTATTTGTAGCCACAATGAAACCCAGCTGAACTAGAGAAAAGTCCAATTGCAGTGGAAAGCACTGCCAGGGCTTTGGTGCTGATCAACACTGAATTTGGCACCCTCCAGCATGCTGCCAGATTCCCCTGTATTTCTTTTGTCAAGAGTATGCCATGGAGCACATTCAATCTTCACGTATTTTGAATACAAAACAGACTACTAATTTGGCCTCTTGGGCAACACATCACCCTAGCAGTTGCATTTCTTCCCAAGCAATGTTAGTGTATTATGGTTATCTTTCACTTCAACTGCTCCTGCACACAGCTAGCACCCCCCTGTAAACACTACCATATACTTTAAACAAGGGAGGCCAACTTTTTTATACTGTCTTATAAGACAACGGGGAATGGCTTTAAACTAAACTTGGGGATATTTAAGATTAGATGTTAGGAGGGAATTCTTTACTCAGGTGCCCAAGGCCAGACTGGATAGGGCCCTGGGTACCCCAACCTGATGCAGGGGAACCAGCAGCCCACGGCTGAGGGGGTTGGAACCAGATGGACTTTAAGGTCCCTTCCAACCCAATCTATTCTATGATTCTATGAATCATTCACACACAATTACTAAGCACTCTTCAAACACTGACAAGCTGAGAATCATTTTAAGAACAACTATACAGAAAGAAGTCCAGAAATTGCACAACATTTTCACTAAAAACAAATCTTCCCATGCCTACCAGCAGAGCCTGCTGATGGGAAAGAAAACAAATTCTTATCTGAAGTAGTGCAGCACTGTGAAGCTTTCATTGCTTTTTTGCCTAGTAGTCAAGTAAAGAGATCGGGCTCTAACAGCCAGTTAATTGCTGTGGCCTCATTTTAGTGAAAGAACAATAGTATTGTATATGGAACAATGGCCACAACGTGTAGGGCTTCACACAGGAAGGAATCAACTGTTGCAAGAATAAAATCTATGCTTTTAAACTCATGAAGCGCTAGCATTATGGTAACATCTTTTTAGACTTTGCACACCTGTCAGCATGTACGGGGTGTGCTAGTCCACAGTGCCAAGAGGTAAAGCTGGTGGGAATGTTTTAGTGCAGAATTTCACTTGCTCTTTGAGTCCCAGGCACTTGCATAGAATCATAGAATTAGCAAGGTTGGAAAAGACCTACAAGATCATCCAGTCCAACCATCCACCTACCACCAATAACCCCACTAAACCATGTCTCTCAACACAACATCTAAACATTTCTTGAACACCTCCAGGGACGGTGACTCAACCATCTCCCTGGGCACTTCATGTTGATATAACTGATTCCTAGTTGAAATTGCACAGAAAGCATGAAGGCTATTATGCCAGCCTTCCAGTTACCAAGTAAAAGTTGTAACAGCACTTACTTTACAACCTGGAGTTTATACAGCACCGTAGCTGGCCAGGCTGTCATCTGGCAGGCTGAATTCAAATCAGCTGTTCTCACGGTGCCATCAGTTGTCCCAGAAAGCAGAGTTGGGTCGAGCAATCTTTCTTGCAAATCACACTTCAGAAGAAAAGAATCACCTTTGAGAAACAAAAACACAACAATCTGTGCCAGTCTGGAGGCCGTTATGGTGGCTACTGCACAAATAAAGTCACACTAAGCCTTCTGATCTGCTTGCTGAGTATGTGTCTGCAGGAGCCCCTAGCACCTCTCTGTGCTTTGCTTCCAGACCACAGCCAGCTTGCAGACCATTAGCAAAAAACAAGTGTGCTTCTGCTGCCATGGCAATGAGAGGCAGCACATTAGAGACAACACAGCAGCATGGAAGGGGCTGCTGGAAGCGCACATGCAGATTCCCATGGCAGCACAATGGTAACAACACAGCCGACAACTACTTACAGGAAGCATCTATGTCTGCTGTAGCTGTTGGTGGTTTCATTGCTTACTTACCTGAGTGTTAGGAATTGGTTAGGAATTTGGACTTAGAGGAAAACGCACACACAAAAAACCCAAACACCAATAGATAAAAACATGTCCCAAGCCCCTTTTAAAGACTGGCCTTATTTAAGTGCTCTGGCACAGACCTGTAGCATCAAGCACGAGGAACATAATTTTAGAGTTATAAAGCTGAGACAGAAGGTCTCTGGCTCTCAGTAAGGCCCCTTTTATTTTGACCCAGTGGCTATAAAGTCACATGCTCTTCAAAGCACATTTTTGCTGCAGAATGGAAACAGACTGTAGCATCAACAGCCATGGGACACACCAACCCAGACACATTCTGAGCAGGTGGCTGAGAACCTGAGGCAACAGAAACTCTGGAGAGCTTTCAGTGTCACTCCGAGGCCTTACTTGAGTCTCAAAATGAAGAGGAACATGTCCAGGACAGGCCTGGGTAATCTTTAAGGCTGTGGGAGTCAGCAGCTCCCTGGAGAGAGGAAGAGAAAATGAAATACCTAGGGTTGGCTTGGGTGCAGTGCCATGGCTGAGGCCTCCAGATGGAAGAAGGAGATGAAGATGTTCCCTCTCCGAGCCACAGTCATGGAGCCATGTTTTAAACAGCATCTCCAAGCTGATGACATTATCCTCTATGGTTTGCAGATCTATGTCCATTCCAAGGATGGCAATATCTGCAGGGAAAAATGGTGAAAATGCACAGAAATCTTTTCAGTCATAAAAACCAACATTCTTCTGCATTTTGCACTACACTATACCCCATTAGCTCTTCAAATGAATTTATACAGGAGATGCTCCAGAAGCCATTACCAAGCAAATCACAGAACAGCATTGTGACAGTTGCCCTCTTAGAAGAGCTTTGCTATAAGCTGAAGGTTTGTATAAGAAATCTGAGAAACTGCAAAACAGAAATGCTACTGTAATAGGGAATTTTGTAGAGTGACATACTACTCCTTATAAAGAAGGTGAATGTTACTTTGCAATATGGACACAACTAAATTGCTAAACACCATAATACTAGGAGCAGCTAGTCACAGAACAGAAGCAAAACTGGACCTGGAACTGACAAGACACGGAGGACGTGGTTCAGTACATTACTGCTGAAGTGCTGCTTGGTAGCAGCAATCACAAAGCAGAACATCCATGCAGATAAAACCACAGTCCAAACTATCCATCATTGTTACATTTCATTTCAAAGAAGGAAAATACATAACATTATGAGAATTCTTTAAAAGAAATTAAAAGGAAGAGTTAGAAATACCTGCAAGGACGTAGCAAATATTTCAGCCACCATTTTAAGGTGCAGAATGCATGTGATCTACCAACTACATTTAGAAGTGGGCAAATGCAGGTTGGAGGGCAGCATCAAGAAGGCCATAATCAAGATGAATCCCTCTCAAGAAAGAAAGAAACAAAAGAAAAAAACATAACACTCCCAAATAATAACCCCAAGGTGTGTTACAGTGAAAAGCTGTCGAAGTCTGGCAGATTAAATTAATTTGAAAAAGATAAAAAATAAAGTCGGAAAAAGTGGGAAAAACAGAGTCTGATGACCAATTTGCAAAGCGCGTGTGTGTAATACAGGCCTTTGCAAACACAGGAGAAACAGAGCCTGGTAGCATTAACGGGGTGCACAAAACTGAGATGTGAAACAAGTATTCTGAGGCACTGAGCGAGCAGCAGGAAAAGCCTTCTTTTGCTAATGAGTTTATCAGTTCAGCCAATGATTAAAATCCAGTGCTACATTCACGTGCTATGAGAAGTCTTTTCTTTATGCATTCATATTTACCGGTTGCAAACATAACGCTGTGCATCCTCTCCGATGTTAAAAAAAAGATGGAAATTTATTAATCTCTCCTACATAATGAATAATATAAAATGGATTAAAGGGCTACAATAATGACTGTAAATACTTCTTCACATGGCTGCAAATCGCAACTTGTAGTGTGGCCATCAGAGCAGGATGCCCTACTCCCTGTTCGCCTTGCAGCCTTGAGGAAGGCACTGGGTTCATGCAGGTTGTACTTCTGCAGCAAAGCAGCATCAACTCCCAGCTGCCATGGGAGGTGCCTCACGTTGTCCTTGGTGCTGAGAGCTTTTCCTTCTCAAAGCCCAATCTGACTGCCCTGGGCTGCAAGGACTCTTTTTTTTTGTAGCAGCTCTTGTATATACACACTAGCTTAGGAACGTTACCATGCCTTATCCCAGTCTTCCCAACGCTTGTGGAAATTTGAGTTCCTCCCTGGAGCAGTGCTGGAGGATGCCCCAGGAGGAGCAAATCCCTCATTTTTCTCTGGAGACAGCTCCTCGTGAGCAGAGTTATTACCTCGGTCAGTCTCTAGTCCTGATGGTAGGATCCGTGTTCTGGTTTCCCAGCAGAGTGCACTAATCCAGAACATGCACCTGGAAAGCTTGCTGGTTGTGCTTCAGCTGTGAGGAACTCCCTCGTTTTCTTAGACCTAGCTGTCTGCAGAGGGCAGATCACCTGTGTTTTGAATGACAGTGTTTTGGGGCAGGTAAATATTTTAGTTCTTTACTCAGTAGATTTCTTTTTTTTGGTACATTTCTCTAACAGATACATAGCCACTTACCCATCTTAAGTTGCACAACAGCTGGCAACTGTAAAAATAAATTCACTGGATTCACTGGTGTCTGTAGGAAGATTAGGTTGGGATGCTGACACCTATGTGTGATGGCTCCAGAAGTCCTTGAACACTAGGTACTCAGCGCCATTTGTTGGTCAGCCATCCGCAGAGAGCATATAGAAAAAGGCTCCTTGGGGGTTGCAGAAGATGGACTGCGTTCGTAAAAAATGTATTGGTGCTTTTGCTTCAGTGCTTGTTTTTTTTATCCCAAAAGACAGATGCTGGTGCTATCTATGGGACAGAAATATTAACTGCCATTTACAGATGGTTTGGCAATATCCAGATGCTTGAAGTGTTCATAATGGAGTAGAGGAAAGAAAGGCACAGCAATAATTCCTGTGTTACCCATTAGAGCCCAGTTCACTGCATCCCACTGCTTACAGCCACACACTACTCCTGTTGCAAAAGCTTTATATATTGGGCTCTATATGGGATTTATTATCTTCGTTCCAGTCTGCAGTCTGCCAAGCCCTAATATTCCACCCTTGAAGAAACACCATAGGTTTAGTCTCTGTCCCACTGAAGACTTGCTTTGCTGTTCTGAAAACCCAGTCCTTACTTCCTGTCACATGGTCTTCATGTAGTATTTCTGTGTTCTGTATCTGTTCATTTTTTCACTCCAGATACTGGGAACAAGGGCCACACAACTTCACTTTTACAAACAACAATGGGAGTTTGCATGCTCTAAAGCAGTCTTGTGGTCAAGAGGCAAACAGCATCTTGTTCTGTAGTGTCCATTTTCCAAGGCTTCCCTGCATGGTTCTGTGCAGCATCAGCACAGTGCGAAGCCCGGACAATAACGCTCCTCACCTGAGAAGTCAGCATCTGCAGCCACCTGAAATGATCCTTTCTGTCCATATGGACTAGAGCAGTGTTTGCAAAGAGCACCTCAGCCTCAGAACTGTGGGCAACAGCTCCTTCCAGAACCATTTTGTAACTCACAGTTCTGGTGCTCTTGGGGCTCAGATACACTGAATTAATTCTAAAGCAAGGTTCTATCGCTCTGACATGGATCCTCTTCCTTGTGACCCAGAGGTGGTGGTGCTCATCATGTAAAACAGACCCACTCTTCCTGCAGCAGTGAGCAGAGCTCTCCCAAAGCCTCTGGTCTAAGCAGGCAGCCTACAATAAGCATCTCAGTCTCTCTGAGGGAGTCAGTCCTTTCCAGGCAGGAAGATTTCAGCTTAGTAAAAAAGCTGCTGTATGTCTCAGAACTTGGTTATAAAGACCTGGATTAGGTCTAGCCAGCAGGCTAGCAGAAGGCAGAGGCAGCGCAGAGCAATCATCACCTGGGGCAAAATGCACCTGGTATGTGCTATGAGGAAGCAAAAGCAGCACAAGCTCCTGCTATTCAGGAGTTACTTCATCAGCCTCAAGAAAGAGCTGAAGTAACTGAACAGATTTGAAAGTTAGATGAAAAGCAGTATAGAAAATAAAACTGTGGCACTGCATGCACTGTACAGGCTTCTGCCAGTGAACTGCTGTGGTACAGGACTTCTGGGCACCCCCTCACTGATTTACGGAGACACTGCTCAGCATTGTTCGCTATGTAACAAAAGGTTCGCAACAGGAGCTAACAGTAATTTCTTGTTACTATAGCTTAAATTATTTCTGCTGAAAACTCTCAGATTCGTGGAGGCATTCTTTAAAGACACAGCCAGGAAAAATAGCATCTAGGGCCTGGGGTGTGCTGCCTCTTTCATTAATGAAGCACGGGGTCATGTAGGCGGTGGGCAGGACCAAGAGGAATCTGTGCTTTACCTGAAACAGTCCCAATCTCTGCTCTACCAAGGGACCAGAAATATACTACCACAACCTGGAAAAGAACAGCTAGAGGCAGGTAAGGCAACAACATCCAACACTGCCTATCACTCTATAAAAAAGTATTACCCTTGCTAGTAAGCAGCCTTACTCTAACTCTGCAAGGCATCAGGCCTCAGGTTTATTGAGCTTGTTATCAACCTGCTGTGAGAACCCAGTGTGTGAATCAAAGCTTGTTGGTCTGGAGCTTAAGTGTGAGTTAACAGCAATGGCCTTAAAAATGGAGACCTGGATTGAAAATAGAGGCTGCCTGGCTCTAAGGAACTCATCAATAAGTGCTTTTACTGTTTACTCAAGAAGTACAATCTTAAGAGCCTGGGAAAAGCTGCCCTAAGCATAGAAAAAAAATGCAGCAGTGAAGCAAGAACAACAACAACAAAAACAGCTAATCAACAGTACATTACTTGATGTAGTTTGAAAATGTAAATCCCCCAGGCATACTGGAGTATGTAGTTTGGGGGCAGAAACTAAAGGCTAATGCTCAGCAGTATGAGTGTGTCAGTGTGTGCTGTTCTCACAAACTCTGCATTTATTCTCTTTAATTCCTCAGTAAAGCATACTGCACAGGAAGTCAGTTTTTAGTAACACCGAGAGAAGAAGTGCATGAGATCTACGTGCTAAGTCTGCCCAAATGTGATAAAGCACCCAGAGAAGTGCAGTGGTACAAGCTTATTGTCATTCTCCAGTCTCAGCAGTTCCCACTTAAGTGAGTGACACTAAATGGCACAAAGGAAAACGGCAGGTATTGGACAAAGGCAAGAAGTAGTGCTGTCCAAAGCCATGACTTTTGCAAGTACTCACCACTGCTGCTAGGCTCTTCTGGTGTGCACTGCTCCCCATCCTCAGACTCCAAAAAGTCTCTCTTCAAAACCTCAACCACTTGTATCCTTCTCAGACTCACAAGGTCTACATCTTCTAACTTCCTTTCCAGCTGCTTTCCTATTTCTTTACCTGATTGGCTCGTCAGAATTGTGATCTGAAACACAAATCACAGTGCAACAGCCACCTCTGACCCTAATCCTCTGGTGATAAGCAGTGATCTTGGGCTGCCACCTGTTTGAATAACACAGGTGCGAATACAAAGGAAGCATATAATCTATTAAAAAAAGACCTAAACACACAGTTTTTTTTTTTTTTTTTTAGCCTTAGCTCTTTTGTAAGCTGCATGGATTCAGAGGTTCACTTAGGAACACCAACAGCTTTTGTGTGGTTGCTGGAAGAAGACGTAACCGACTGCTATCTTATAGAACACACTTTGCATGTAAGGGCAGTGAGACAACATATGCACAGGACTCCTCCCCTGGCTCTTCTGAGGGAAAGCACCACTTCCCATTACAGCACCAATTCCTATTTCAAGTAGATTAAATCTGGTTGTCTCACTTAAAGGCTAAATAGGAATTACTAAAATATATGTGTGTACATGTGTGTATGTCATCTATACTAAAAGGTGTTTCCATAGCAAATAACATCTTCTCTATCCAAATGCATCTCCGGTGCTTGGCTCTGAAGTACTGAAAGAGAAGAAAGATTATGGCCTCCTTTAGGATATACTGAAAATGGCTAACAGGGACTGTTCTTGAAGTGGGGGGAAGCTGAACTGTCTACAAGAGACTATTGTCTTCTGCAGAGCTATAGACAAAGCATTTGCTACTCTGATACACCTTTATTTAATTAAAACCACAGGTATATTTCATATATAGACTACCACATCGCCTTTACCCTTGTCACAACCTGAGACATATGAGCAAAGGCCAGTCAGAGACCAGGAGAGAGATGTCCCACAAAAAAAGCCGAGCAAGCTACTATGACTTCTCTTCACATTACTACACTTCCTCAAAATAATCTCTTAATACCATTATACTTCCCAACCTGACAAGAAAAAAGCCTGCTGGGGACTTGAAAAATGCTTTTCATCTGTAGCGATCAGAAGGACTAATGCAATGGAAATAGTGTTACAAAAGGTGGAAGGAAAACACAGCGCTCACCCGGGTCAGAAGATTTTGGGCTCGCAGGGAAAGGCTCCTACCAAGGAGGGATCTCCAGGCAGAGATCCTTCCTCAGGGGCAGTCAGCCCTTAAATGAGGCCTAAGAGAGGTGGAGCCAGGCTCCACCCCTTCTGGTTGCACAGGTGAATTGCCTTCACCTGTGCTCCCAGGGCTGCCTGGGTCTTGCCTCCAGGTGCTCAATCAGTGGTTCAGGCCGTGACTCAGCAGTTCCCATACATCATCCTAATACAGACTGGCCACGTTTCCTGTCCCCATCGCTGTGCCTTCCCTGGTGCTCCTGGTTTTGTCCTTCTGAAGTCAATCCTACTTCATCCATGAGACCCTCCCTGTTTACAAGCAACAGACCTAGGAGGGCACCTTTCCTATTCGGCTCTCCTAGCACCAGTACCAAGAACAACTTCTTATCAACTTATCAATGTGTATAAATGCCTGAAAGGAGGGTGCAAAGAGGATGGAGTCAGGCTCTTGTCCTGGCACTGGGCACCACTGACAAGAGGAAATGGACACGAACTGGAATACAAGAGGTTTCATCTAAACATCAGAAAGTACTTCTTTACTGTGCAGGTGATGGAGCACTAGCACAGTGCTCCCAGTGGGGCTGTAAATCCTCCCTCTGGACGCGGGTCCTGGGTATCCCTCTAGCACAGGAGTTGGACTATACAACCTCAACCATTCTGTCATAGGCTGAAAGGAAAATCACCACCATCTTCCCAATGTTCTCTTACCTCAACAGAACTATTTGCCGAGCCTCCTGCTGCTGTGTGTCTGCTGTATTGTTTGAACTGCTGCAGTCCATCCTGCACAGCCTGTACCACTCCATTTCCCCCCTGTGGGAAGCAGCCTTCTCTTGGTAGTGAGCGGAGCTCTGAAATACAGGCTTGAACTCGTGCAAAGTTCTCCTTCAAGTGCTGCAAAACAATACTCAATGAAATCAAAAGACTGGAAGTGTCATAGTTATCATATGAACTATTTTTCCCACAGTGTGGAAAGAGGCTTTTGAATGAGCAGCAGTGAGGTAAGACTGGGGCGAGGAGTTTTGTACTTCTACATGGCTTTGTAAAGCCATGAGCGGTGATGTGAATCTAAACCAGCTGACTGTAGCAGCACACATGAACACTCCCCAAGTTTTCAGCTGTCTACCTGTTGCCCACTGCTAGCCAAAACACAGGAATTGTGCACATCCCTCTCCTCTGACTCTGGATAATACAGAGGCAGAACTTGAGACATAAACATGATGGATGTGAGTACAGGAACGCCTGGGTAGTGTGGTAACCCCTGACAATGACCATATGTCACCACTGCCATATCCATAGTCCTTCACTCATCAGACTTGGGCCCTCTGGGACCTGCATGCAAGATGCTTGGGGTCAGACTGCATCAGCATGCTCAGAAAGTGGTTCCACACACCCCTGGGTAACAAGTCTAGAGGTGACACCAAGGGAAAAAACCTCAAACGTGTCCTTTATTGTTCTTACTATATTGTTCTATACAGCAGCTGTGTGAGGAGAAGGAACTGCAGAAAGTGATGGGGTGTTTCCACAGAACCTCTCCTCCTGGGAACGTGTGAGTGGGCTGTTGGTATGACCCAGTAAGACATTTTTTAAGCTTTCCTAATTCTATATTAGCACATGCACCACAGTAATGATTCTCAAAAGAGCAAATCATAGAATCATAGAATGGCTTGGGTTGGAAGGGACCTTTAAGATCATCTAGTTCCAACCCCCTGCTATCAGCAGGGACACCTCCCACTAGACCAGGCTGCTCACAGCCCCACCCAGCCTGACCTTGAACGCCTATGGGAGAGGGCATCCACAACCTTCCATCAAACGCTGATGGAATGTCTGTGGACCCTCCTGCTTCAAAAATGAGCTACCAGAGTAAGTGTTAGAAAACAAAATATATCCCAGAGTTGTCATTTCTAAGTGTTTAATTCCTTCAAGCAATAGCTGCTGCTGTACAATGGCTGCCCAGGGTCAGGTAGCTGGACTCGTGATGGGAAGATGAACATTCTAAATGCACAGATTATTAACTCCATGCCCTCCACTGTGCTTTGTGTCATTCTCCAGTACACAAGAATATTGGGCCATATTCTCTTTGCCTTAGATTACCATGGCTGCCAAACCCTTATATCACATATCACAGTGAAGAACGATAATGAATGATAGCACAACTGGAGCAATATAAGGCACTGCTGCTACAAGTCACTTTCATTCAACAGCTCCCGAGCACCATGGCTTACAGCATGGCCTCTCAGGGTGAGTTATGCACCAGGTAGGCAGAGGTGTGTGATAACAAGCAGCTCAGAGAGCTCTGCAAACAGGGTGGGGCAGAAAGCTGGGGCAGCCCAAACCTCTCCTTGGAAAGGTGATGAGCAGGTTTAAAGAAAGTCACCACACTTTGAACTGGCTGTACTCTACACGCAGTAAATGCCTGGCCCATTATCTCAGCTCTTCTGTGGGGCTGGTAACCTTAGGTACATGCACAGAACACAAAGAGCCACAATGCTCTTCATAGTGCTGTAACACAACTCTGTGCAGTTCAGATGCCTGCCCTGCAACCCTGCGAGGCAGCTGCAGCTCACAGAAGTGTAGAGCAGCTGTCCCAGCTCAAGTATTGCTCCTGGCTGTGTCAGAGCAGGGCTCAGCTGCTGGGCAGCCGAAGTCCAGGTAACCCCCTGTCCCTGAGAACTGGCACCAGCAGAGTTATGTTTTATCTGCCTGTGCACAGCACTTCAGACATTAACTTGGGCAGGCATAAGCAAGCTGCAGTTTCAACTCTGGAACATGCCTGGGACATAAGTTAAGCTTGCAAGCACAAACTGGGATGGCTAACTCTTTCTAACCACACTCCTCTTCCAGTCAACTGACACTAAGCTCAGTGCCAAAGGCTCTGAGATGCGTCTTGCCATATGACATTGCCCCTTTGTTACACAGCTCCAAGAACTCATAATTTCACACTGTGCAGCAAAACATTTTCATCTGCAACATTATGCTTCTTCCAGAGAAAAAGTACCAAATCCAGAGAACAAAGCTGGCTGCAAGTCAGGGGATGCACTGCGCTCACTTCCCCCCACTTCCCTTCCCATGTTATACCCTCACTCACTCCACTTTCTTAATTTGACAGTCCTTGTAGTGGATGCCTTTCTCCTTGGTTTCTCTTTCAGTACCTTTGTCAGTGATGCTCTGGGAGTTGTGGGGGATGGCCTGCTGCCCGCCTTCTGGGAAAACTGCAGGAATAGCACCCATCAGATGGAGGTGCTCCAAGTCCTTACTCACTTGCACATTTAACATTTCTGTCCCTTTAATGATCACTCCCCCACATGTCAACATCTGTTGTCCTCTATGGTTATTTACTTTATTCTTGGTCTCTCTCTCTTTAGCACTACCTCTCCCTTTCCAGGGGACTCAGTAGAGTTTGGCTTCTAGGAATAAACAGTAGGAACACACACCTTAAAAGCTTGCCTAGGAAAGACCAAGAGAAGAGTAACCATGCACCACATTCCCTTACGTGCTCTCCCAACCTCTATTTTCAGCTCTGGAGGTTTCGTGACCTCATGATTTGCCTAATAAGCAACCTTCAGCATAGCTCTATCTGGGTTTCCATAGCACTCAGAAAGATACACACAATGGAAAAGACGTTACAAAACAGGAGGAAGGACCAGCACAATAGGAAGGTGCTACAAAGAAAGGGAAGTAGATTGCTCACCTATATCAGAATATTCTAGGATCACAGGAAAAAACCTCCACCAAGAAGGGATCTCTAGAAAGAGAACCTTCCTCAGTGGCACTCAGCCCTTAAATGAGGCCTAAGAGGGGTGGAGCCAGGCCTTCACCTGTGCTCCCAGGGCTGACTGGGTCTTTCCTCCAGGTGCTCAATCAGTGGTTCAGGCCATGAATCAGCAGTTCCCATACAGTTTCTCATTGAGAGCCAACAAGTCATTCTCTAGCTAGATCAGAAAATTATGTGATAAACAGTATGTGCTGTTAGCACAAAGGGGCAAGAGTACAGAAAAAGCAACTGAGCCTTAGTATTTCTAGATGAGGATGAAATGGAACAGATATTTAGCAGACAGATATAAATCTGTTCCTGTTATCAGAAGCTGCAGAGGAACAGGTATCATTATTAACAAAATTGGATTAATCAAAGATAGCCATCCTACTGTACTGTCCTAAATGGAGAAAGAATAGTTCTGGAAAAAACAGCCTTCAGTACTTCAGCAGACATTAACAAAGAGATGGCTCAGTAGGTAGAACTTCCAGGCCAAGCTGGGGAGAAGGGAGCAGGACCTCCTGCTGCAGTCATAGAATCATATCATAGAATCATAGAACGGCCTGGGTTGAAAAGGACCTCAGAGATCATCCAGTTTCAACCCCCCTGCTGAGTGCAGGGTCGCCAACCACTAGAGCAGGCTGCCCAGAGCCACGTCCAGCCTGGCCTGGAATGCCTCCAGGGACGGGGCATCCATAATGTCCTTGGGTAACCTGCTCCAGCGCCTTACCACCCTCTGAATGAAAAGCTTCCTCCTACCAGCCAACCCAAATCTCCCCTGTCTCAGTTTAAAACCGTTCCCCCTTCTCCTATCGCTATCCACTCTCATAAACAATCATTCCCCTCCTGTTTATACGCTCCCTTCAAGTCTTTGAAGGCCACAATGAGGTCTCCCCGGAGCCTTCTCTTCTCCAAGCTAAACAAGCCCACTTCCCTCAACCTTTCTTCACAGGAGAGATACGCCAGCCCTCAGATCATCTTGGTGGCCTCCTCTGAACTCGTTCCAAGAGCTCTGCGTCTTTCTAGTACTGGGGGCCCCAAGCCTGGATGCAGTACTGCAGATGGAGCCTCACAAGAGCCAAGTAGCAGGGGACAATCCCTTCCCTCTCCCCTCTCCTCTTTTAATGCAGCCCAGAACATCTTTGGCCTTCCAGGCTGCCAGCGCACGCTGCTGGCTCATGCCCAGCTTCTTGTCCACTACGACCCCCAAGTCCTTCTCCGCAGGGCTGCTCTTGAGGATTTCTTCCCCCAGGTTGTATAAATACCTGGGATTGCCCCAGCTCAAGTGCAGCACCTTGCCCTTGGCCTTGCTGAACTTCATTAGGTTCACACGGGTCCCCTTCTCCAGCCTGTCCAGGTCCCTCTGGATGGCTTCCCCTCCCTCCAATGTATCGACTGCACCGCTCAGCTTGGTGTCATCTGCAAACTTGCTGAGGGTGCACTCGATTCCATCGTCTATGTCGTTGATAAAGATGTTGAAGAGCACTAGTCCCAAGACTGAGCTCTCGGGGACACCGCTCGTGACCGGCCTCCACCCTGACATAGAACCATTGATCACAACCCTTTGGCTGTGACCAGCCAACCAGTTCTTAATCCACCAAACATTCCATCTGTCAAATCCATACCTCTCCAATCTAGAGAGAAGGATGTGGTGAGGGACCCTGTCAAAGGCTTTGAGTCAGGGAGTCCCATGCCTACCAACGGGTGTGTAGTACTGCTCAGGCCTTCAGGTGAGAACTGACTGCACTGGAGTGCGCACTTTGCCAGCTTGGACAAGTCCCAGAGAAATATAACGTTATGGCAAAAGAGTTGATGGTGTTACCAATCAAGCAGGAGGAAGAGGTATTTTTAGCTCACCATGCAGCATTGCTGAGGTTAGTACTGAAACATAGCATCCAATTTCAGTGACCATATTTTGAATCAACTTTGAAGAAGTCAGAAGAGTGAATACAGAGAAGGGCTTGGGAGTTGAGGGACTGTAAAAATGCTTTGCAGTTATACTCTTTTGTTCTCTTTCGTTTACCATTTAGAAGGCTACAAGGGAAACGGATTATTTTTGAGGAAGAAAGAATAAGGTATAAGCAGTTTCTTCAATCTAGCCAAAAGAGGAAATACATGAACAAAGCCCTGGAAGCAAAAGGCAATAAATGCAAATTAGTAACCAGGTGCAAGTTTCACAGTGACAATGATAAACCAATAGAAGAAGTTATAAACAGAATTAGTTCATTCTCCATCTTGTAATCTGCATCAAAGACCTGAATGTAGGGATAGAGTTCACCTTCAGCAAGTTTGCTGGTGGCACAAAGCTGAGGGAAGTGGCTGACACCCCAGGAGGCTGTGCTGCCATTCAGCAAGACTTGGGCAGGCTGAGAACTGGGTGGAGAAGAAACTGATGGAGTTCAACACGGGCAGTGCAGGGTCCTGCACCTGCGGAGGAACACCCACAGCGATAGTACAGGTTGGGGCTGGGCTACTGGAGAGGAGCTCTGTGGAGAAGAACCTGAGGGTCTTGATGGCCAGTGGTTGACCATGAGCCAGCAGGGTGCCCTGGTGGCCAAGAAGGCCAATGGGACCCTGGGGTGCGTGCACAGTGTGGCCAGCAGGACAGGGAGGTGCTCATCCCCTCTGCTCTGCCCTGGGGAGACCACATCTGCAGGGCTCCCCAGTTCAGGGCAGACTGGGAACTGCTGGGAGAGCTCCATGGAGCATGTGGAGTTGGTGGGGGCTGGAGCAGCTCCTGATGGGGACGGGCTGAGAGCCCCAGGGCCGTGCACCTGGAGGAGAGAAGGCTGAGGGGACGTGAGTGGTGCTGGTGGGGATCTGCAGGGTGGGGGTCAGGGGATGGGGCCGGGCTCTGTTGGGTGGTGCCCAGGACAGGGGCAGCGGGCACAGGATGGAGCCCAGGGAGCTCTGTCCAACTGTGAGGAAGAACTGCTGTGCTGTGAGGGGGGCACAGCCCTGGCACAAGCTGCCTGGAGGGACTGGGGAGCTTTCCTGTGCAACTGCTGTAGAGAACTGCTTTGGTGGGGTGGGTGGACTAGGGGAGCTCCAGAGGTCTCTTCCAGCCCCTACAGTTCTGTGACTCTGTGATTCTTGGAAAAGTACAACAGTACAGAAGGGAACAGTACAAGAACTCATTTATGCACATGGGCAAGTTCACAGGTCAAAAACATGAGACTCCTCCTTGTAAACATCATTCTTTCAGAAAATTAACCTCTTCCATTAAGTCTATGAAGCTTTGAGAATGATTAATTATTTAGATATAAATATGCAGTACATCAGAACTTCCTTTACTGAACTGTATTGCGTTCATGTTTGTGAGATCCCAAGAGACATAATTTCACACATACCACAAAGGGAAGCAAACACTCCTGCTGGTTCTGTACCAGGTAGAGGCTCAGCAAGGGAATGCGGCAGGGACCTGTCAAACTGCATGCCAAACAGAGCGAGTTTTCCAGAGCTTCCGAGAGTACAGAACAAGTGTTGGCCCAGGAAGGTGATGTGACATCCACAATGAGAATCCGCGATGGCTGCTGGCAGCATGCTTTAGTAGCAGGAAACATTCTCCGTGTTTCTGAGAGTAATTTTCTGGAATTCATGGCTTCTGTACATTGTTAGTGGGTATCCATTTACCCATCTGCATCTGAGCAGGAAAAATTAACAAACAACAGTAATGAGTGAGACTCTTCCCATTCACCAAAAAGTAACCTGAGATCACATCAGACATTTGTGAATTGGACTTCTGTATCTTTCATCAAAGCATTTGTCCGTACTCTAAGATAAACCCACACAAAGAAAAAGGAAAATGCATAAAGTCAGAAAACAAAAGGGTTCAACTGAAAAAAAAAAAAAAAGCAGAGAAAATATACTCATGCAGATGTAATTGAAGCAGTTGGAAATGCTGCTAGCAGAGCCAGCCCCGGCCCATGGGTGAGCTGTGTGACACGATCCCCCTGCATGGCTCAGGTGCACGGCAGTGATCTCCAGCAGCTGCTGAGTGAAGACTCTGAACTTACCCCTCCTGTTTCTGCAGTGGCCACAGAATTGCCCATACCTTTTCAGTATGAATTAGAATAAATTCCTCTTTCTTATGGCTGTGCAACCCCCCAGAAGGTTCTCCAAATCTTGGAACCGCCCCTCGGTGTGCATGACAAGGCTCTGGTCAGAACCCAGGACTGCGTGCATGGCTCTTAACTGGTGTGCTGCATTCAGCTGTGACATGCAGCTCTTCTCTGTTTGCCAAGGAGAAAAGCTACCATATCTCTGACTGTCCCCAGTAATTCACAGTAAGAATCTCTGCAGGCCTCAAAAACAGCAAGAAATGCATTTCCATCAGAAAAAGAACTGTATCTCTGGGATGCTTGTCAGTGCACTGCTTGTCAGTGATGGCAAAACAGAGAGATCACCACTGATTTAATTTCAAAACTGAGGCCAACAATTCAGAACTGGTGGAAGAGTTTTCTATATGGTGTACAAATGTGTATATCTTGCTGTGACTTGTAACCTGATACAAAGTAAAAAGCTGTCAGATACCACTTTAATCACTGTCTCTCCCGGAGCTGTGCAATATACTGTAGAGTTTACTAAATTACTTCACGAATTCTTGAAAAATATTTGCCTGTCTGCATTTTTTGTGTGAAGATTTGTACCTCCGCAAGCAACCAGTGCCTGCTCAAACAACGAAACAAAGCTCATCCCACAGTCAGAAATATTCAAAAGTTGGCTCTTTGGTTTGTCTTCATTTCAGATGGAAAACTGAGCCCTGATACTGAAAAATACTCAGTTTTCCTGATTCGGAATGAATTCTCTCATTCTTGACATCTTTACAGGACTGTGCTTGTTTTAATCTGCTTCAGTGCAATGGATCCCTTGGCAGCTATGGGCTTTATCAGCTGAAGGAATTTCATTCCTTCGTAACTGCGACGTCTTAATCTGTGCTTCGCAATGCTCACACGATGTCTGTGCAGCTCTCTGCACAGTATGTGACGTGCAGTGTGAAGTGCCCATCTCTCACAGCCCTCGCTGTTCTGCTGGGCTGCGGTGAGGCTGGTGAGCGGAAGAACTCTGCAGAATAGTCTGTAGTTGCTATGGCAAAATAACATCATTTAAGCAGCAAGTGAACTGACAGGGAGCCTCGCCTAGGGCACTGCACCGCAATTCAGCGTGCGTGAGAGACAACTGCTAGGCCCAGCATCTGCTGTGACATGAACGTACTGCTCAGTGAAACAGAGCTTATTAACTGCCACAGCGAACTGCGGAGGGCAACGTACGTTTTGCTCAGTGCAGGAAGATGTGCATTTTTCAAGGGTGGAAAGAAAATCCTGCCACGTTGGGTGACTTGTGATTACTGACGACATTCTATCGTTGCACGTTATCCCATGTGCTATATTTGCATTGTAATTAAACCCTAAAGACTCACTTTGACAGCAGCCTATATACAGTGAAGCAGACAGTGAAACCAAGAAAACCTCACAACGCGATGCTAACGAATACAAACTACTGGCAAGGAAAAGCATATAAAGTGGAGAACGGAAGGCACCAACAAACAGTGACCGCCAACAGGTCTAAGGGAAATTAAGGTTTATTCTTTAAACCGTTAAAGAATAAAAGCTACTGCTTAAACACACCGAGAAGACAAACTGGAAGTAGTATAAATCCGGTATTATTTTATAAGCATAATATTTTATTTGACCAAGCAGAAAAAGCGTTCAGTAGATATTTTGATATGCGTTTAGAAAAAAATGCACTGGTGACTAATTAGCCTTTCTGCCATTCGTGGCTACAGAGGACACTAAGAACAGCTGCAGTTTATCTACCGAGCCTGGGCAGGAAGACATTTATTTATTACAGCTGCAGTTGATCTCAGTGGTCTTTTCCAACCTTAATGATTCTATGATTGTATTTAAAAAGGTCAGCACGAACAGAAGAACAAAAACAAAGTATAAAAAAAGCAGCAAATAATTGAGCTGCTGGAATGATTCAACATCCTATATATCAAGGGATACTCTATGTTTTTTCTATACATCAGTGCTAACAGCCAGTTAACATAAATAAGAGGCTTCAGGCTGGTGTCTTTGACACAAAATCACCTACTCTTATTAAGAATAGTCTCTTCATCGTAGTGTTAAAATCACTTATTATCATCCTTGTAGATTTTTTTTTTTTTTTTTTTGCTTACAAGGAAAGGAATCACGACGTTACAGGAGCTTAGAAAACGACCCTCATTCTAAATCGCTAAAAACGATGCAGCAAACCACTGCGAATGCTCCTCAGCCTGGCGACAGGCAGACGCACGCTGAGCTACAGGGACCGCGCGGCAGCCCCCACAGCGCGGCCCCCACAGCGCGGCCCGCCAGCAGCGCGCTGAGAGCGCTCGGAGCGACGCGCTGGGACGCAGCAGCAGCGCGCAGTTCCCCCCCCAGGCCAAAGCGGACAGGCTGACTTCATGGCACCCCTCGTCCCACCGCTACCACCGCACATCCGAGTCGTCACCCCTCCAACACGCGGGGCGGGGCCTCCGCCGTCCGGGCCGT